>NW_021940208.1:16598009-16644151 GCF_001715985.3 Manacus vitellinus | reverse complement strand
TGGCAGTGGAGCTCTTACAGGCCCGTCGCTCTTCCCACAGCAGCCCGTGGTGTTCCCACAGTTTGAGCTTGTGCGGCGGTGGCCGGTCCCTTGTCTCCATTCAAATTCTGCCTTTGGAGCCAGTGTTTATGTTAATGTGCAGAGCTGGGGGGATGAAAGCGCCTGCCGCCATTTGTTCAGTAGTGGTAATTCAAACAGAATGTGGCTGTCATTAAGGCTTTGAGAAGGGTTTTTCTTTGATAAGATCTCCTTGTCCTGCATTGTTTGGGATTGTGTTCCCTATTCACTGGCTCTAGGGAGTTTTCTCTGATCAGGCTTGTATCTTTACAGGGTGCTTTTGTTGTGGTTTTCAGAGAGTTTACCTGAACAAAGTCAGCTTGCTAGCCATTAAGCACCTTGGGGGCAGAGACTCCCTTTCGGCTCCCTGGGGAACGGGAGGGCAGGGGACACAACCAGTTAAACAAGAAACCCTCGGGAGAAAGGAGGTCACCGGCTGCGGCGATGCACTCTGACCGGCCACTCTCTGGCATCCGCTTTCGGATTTTGTTGGGTTTTGAATTTTCGGGGTTCGGTTAGCTTTTTTTGGTTGGTTGGTTTTTTGGTTTTTGTTTTTAATTGAGCGCTCAAGTTGCAAGTCACACTTCCGGGGTCTCCAAGAAACCCCTTAAGTCTCTTCGCCGACGCCAGAGCAGAAAAGGGGAAGCTGGGCCGGAACCCGAGCTGTCCCCGCGGCCGCTCCGGGTTCTCCGCCCTTGGATCGGTGTTTCTAGTTTAGAAATGAAATCCCCGGGTCCTGAAAGGGACTTTTCTTTCTTTCCCTTTCCCCCTCTCTCTATAAAAAGTTTGTTCTCGCTGGGGAAGGCAAAACAAAACCGAAACCCAACAAGTGCACAATGAAGGTGTCCCCGCGCAAGGCAGGGGCGTGTGGCGGGGCCAGGGCTGGCAGCTGAGGCTGAGAGCCTGCGCCTGGTATGCCCTTACCTGCGGCATGCCTGGGATTTGTATCCCATTCCCCAAGAAAGTGCAGAACGTCTTCTCTCTCCTCTGCTGCGCTCAGTAGAGTCCAGGGCGGAGGAAGAGAGCAGGAAGCCCAGGAGGTGGGTGGGAGAACTGCTCCTGATCATTCTGCGCCACAGGGGGGAGAGCCACGACCAGAGCCTTTGGCTTTGACTTTCTCAACCATGGCTTTTTTCTCCGCAGTTAAAACCAGGACGAAAGACAAGTACAGAGTCGTGTACACTGACCACCAGCGGCTGGAGCTGGAGAAGGAGTTTCACTACAGCCGCTACATTACCATCAGGAGGAAAGCGGAGCTGGCCTCCAACCTGGGGCTGTCGGAGAGGCAGGTCTGTCCCACGAGTGGCGCTCCCCACGTGTGGCCGGACTGCACGGAGGCAGGGATGCACGGGATGGGGCTGCACGGGGGGCGGAATGCACGGGGTTGGGATGCGCTCTCGGTGCGAGCCCCTGAGACGGGTCACATCCACGGTAAACTGCCCCCCCTCACTCCCTTGTCTCCCACCGGCAGGTGAAAATCTGGTTCCAGAACAGGCGGGCGAAGGAGAGGAAGATCAACAAGAAGAAGCTGCAGCAGGCGCAGCCCGGCGGCGCGGAGCCTCTCAGCCCCAGCGCCTCATTGCAGGGTCCCGCGGCGGGGCCGCCGCCGCCGGGCTCGGCCCCGCCGCCCCCCAGTGACAGAGGCCGGGGACAGCGGTGCAGGGACTGCTGGAGAGCGCAGCGGGGCCGGGCCGAGCCGGGCTGGGGGGCACGGTGGGAACGGCCCCCCAAGATGCACTACACCGCCCCACGGGGCCGGCCGTGTGTACAGGTGTACAGTGTATGTGTCTCGTCGTCCGGGGCAAGCGTGTCCATCGCTTTATTAATATTATTATTATTATGTTTGGGTGCTTTTTTTACCCCAGAATTTGTTAGATAAAATGGGGGCACTGCCTGCCAGTCAACCCCCGGTATATCTCAGGGATCGGTCCAAAAGACCTTAGAAATGTTGTTGGGCTAATGACGAATTTTAACAGGAAAAAAAAAATTAAACCACTTTTTTTATTTTATATTTTATTTTATTTTCTTCTTGCAATCACTGGGAATATGCAAAATGTTCATCCTGCCCTAAGGGTCAGAACAGACAAGATAAGGCACTGTTTAAATGTTCAGAAGTGAATTGCTTGATGTCAGACACTTGTAAAAGAGCCCATAAATCCAGTGCTGATAGTCATCCAGCCAGATTTATTAGCTGTAGTGCAAAGAAATTGGACGAATTTAGTTTCTTCTGGAAAAGGTGTCCCGTCATGCTAGAGTGAGGAGCCTTGTTTGCACGTGCAATGTCCCATTGGTTATGTTATGTGCTGTTTCTCACATCCTTACAATTTTTATCTTGTTTGGAGGGGGTGTTTTTTGTTAGTTTTCCAAAGTCCCCTTGATTTTATCAGCTTTCTGTAGACTTCATCACAGCTCCACCAGGAACAGAAATCCTCAGAAGAGCCTGTGCTATACCAGAGCCCACCTTGCACTTGCTATGGCCCATTTTCACACGCTGGCTAGATGGTGGGGACTGGAGTAGAAATGCCAAACAACTCACCTTAGATAGAGGTGAAAATAAGAAAAGTCCAGCTGATTGGACAGATGTCTGTGGCTGTTTGCCATATGTACTTTTTACTTATGGCTGGGAGAAACCCCACTGAGAAGTGAGGCCATGCAGACAGGTTGGGGTGGCCACATTGTTACTCCATTTGCCTTCTTTGAGGCACTTTGGTTTTCTCCTTACTGAAGCTTTCTTATCTTTTTGTTAAAAGCCAAAGACAAATGCCAACAAGTATCTACAGAACTGCATGGGGACAACTGGTTTGCCAGGGCCTGGCCCTACTGACACAGTAGCTCTCTCTGCCTAAGAGAACTCGGGGAAATTGTAAGGACCAGCCCCAAAGCCTTTGTACTGCATTTTGGCTACATGTAGCTCCATGCCTTGCTGAGCCAGGAGCTGACAATCTGACAACGGACAGTTGGCCATGCAAACCTGATTCAGGGCTCCTGTGCCTGTGGGAAGACCACAGTGGGAGTCAGCACCTCCAGTTCAGGGAACCTGCTTGATTTTGTACCATGTGCATAGTCTTTGGAGTGGGTTTGGCCAGGAGACATGGGTGCAGCACCCAGGCAGTTAATGCTCATTGCACATGGGATTGACACACAGCCCATCTTGCTGGGTCCAATGTCCATGGTTTGCTCTGGATCAGAGGGAGGCAGGAGCCAGATCCATCTTTCTTGGACTCTAAAGGGTCCTTGGAACTTTCAGGAGGAGTTGCTTCCCTGGGAACAACTAAAGCTGAGCAGCACCCAAACTGAGGGGTCTCGGCTCTGCAGCACCAGAGGAGAGCAGTTGCACGAGGAATGGCCATGTTAGGAGGACTTTGCAGGCACCATGATCCATTCCTTCCTCTGAGGTCTCCCCAGGCATGGGGGCTCTCAGATGGCAGTAGCCATGATGCAGCCAGGGTGCAAGCAGGCCCGAGTGGTGCCACCCCTTCGAGGATGTCCTCTGGCGCCCAGGGCCACCCCCGCAGCATTGATCCCGGCCGGCTGCTGCCGGAGCTGCTGCGCGTTGCTGCGATACGCCTGTCAATAAACCCTGTTTGGATTGTGGAGCAGAGCACAAGGTTTGTTTGTTTAGTGGTTAGAGGTTCAAAAGTCGGCATTGTCCCACTGCAAACGAGTACAAGTTTTTTCTCCCTAAGGAAAAGCTGGCTGCGGTGAGAGGAGGGAGAGATATCGGTGGGCCCTTTTATTTGCTTCCAGGAATAATTAATGGCAGTGCAAAAAAAGATGACCACGGAGTTATGAAAGACCATCAATAAGTAAATTAATCACAAAGGATCTGCGGGTGTAAGAGGTGCTGCTTAGTGTGGGGGTTTTTGCATCTCCCCATGCCTGCTGGGCTGGGCTGACATGGGACTGGCAGAATCCAGGGCTTTTTACTGCAGTGGTGGCACACAGCTGCCCCTGGCACCAGGCCAGGCATGGCAACTTTGGGACAGTCCCTGTAATCCTTCTGTAGTGTGCTCTGGGTTGATTTTAATATTGAAAGTGTTAAAATGTCTCTTTTTTGCCTGTAGGACTTATGAGAAAGAGAGTTACTCCCATTGAGGTGAACTGCTTGATGTCCATGAGAGTTATATGTCTCCAAAAAGTTCATTAGATACATATAAACAAGCCCAACATGTTTTAAAAATCCCCATTCCAGATCTCTTCCTCTTTTTGTTAATAAACATTCATTTTCTGAGCTCTCTCCACATTCTTGACCATGGTAAGGCAGAACTCAAATTTCTCAGTGTAAGAAGGAACCAACCAAGCAAATCATATCCACACCCAATCTCAAATATGTCCCCACTCCCATCACCAAACAAGCAAACCATCAACCTTCTGGCTTCCTTGCTATTCCTTGTGTACCATAAAGGAGTGTAAAAAGGCACAAACTTATTTATTTGGGTGGATATTTGAGGCATCTGAATCAATCCAGTGGCTGGACCATGACATTGAACCAGAAGTTCTGTTTGTGAGAGGTGAGCTGATTGTGGTGACTCCCCAGTCAACCCATGGGTATTTTCACCTCTCACAGAGCTCCCCACTGTCCTGCAGCAGCAAGCTGAGCCAGATTGGTGGGGCACAGTAGGTCGGAGCTGCTGTAGCTTGCTTGCCTGGCAGGATCTGGAGCAGATGTCCTTGAAAAAATATCCAGGAAATTGGAGGGTTTCGTCCCAAAGTTGCAGGATGGCAGTTCCCTGCTCTCCTTCTCTTGCTCTCTCTTCTCCTTTCCTGCTCTTATCACTGTACAATAACGAAACACTTAGGATTCCTTCTCTTGGATTAGCTTTTGGACAAACATCAGAGTTTCTCAAGAAAGCTCTTTGAATTTGGGATAAGTCAACAATACATATCATAGCCCAGCATGGGGAGAACAATAAGGTACTTAGAGGACTTGGATGGCATCTAGAGCGAAGGTCTGTTTTCTCTGATCTCGAGTATCTTTCAGGGGCACTTTATGTGTCACCAGTCTGATGGCTGAGCACTCTGGATCTGCAGGATGAAGTAAGATTTTTAAAAAGTAATAAATAAATAAATAATTCATCAGTAAGTAACAACTTCAGACACATCCCCCACCCGGCCTTTTTGCCCACACAGGTGACTTCTGCGAGGCAGGCTGTTTCCATCCATGGGTGAAGCAGCGACTAGAAGCACACATCCCAGTCATATAGCAGAGGGCAGAGGCCATCCTTCAGAAACCAAGAGGAGATTTTGCTATGCATGACTTAAATTCTGGCTCCAGAGGGCTGTGAGAGGTCATAAGTTTCTCTTTGCTACTCCTTCAGTGGCTGGTGTGGAAGAGGAAATAATGGAGTTTCCAGTTCTGTTGACACAGCTCTGCTGGATGCAATGCTTTATAGTCAAAATTCATGACCAAATACTTTCCCTCAGTCCCACCTGGATAATGGAGCTGTGTGCTGAAGTTTAGAGCAGTTAGAGCTGAAAGCAAAAGTTGAGTTGATGCCAGAGAAGCAGCACTGGAGGCCTTCCAGGAGCAGCTTGTAAATAGTAAAAAAAGTCAGCAGGACACAAGTCTGCTGAAGGCACTTCCAGCTGCACAGGTAGCTCACCAACAAAACAAGGCCACCTTGGTGTGAGAGGTTATGCTATGAGTGGGCTGATGTAAGAGAGGACAAATGCCAGGGAGGTGCATATAGAAAGCTCCCCAGCAAAACAGCTCTGGTTACTGGCAGAAAGTCATGGCAGAGAAGTGTCAGGAACTTCTGGGAACAGATGGGGCCAAACTCTCCCGGAAGCCTTTGCAGCCTGTGGGCTTTGCTCCAGATAAGCTCCTTGGTGGAGCAGGATATTCCCGCTCTCCTCACTGATGAGGAAGGACTGCTTCCTTCTCACCTGCATGTTCTGCCATGCTCTGACTCAGGTGAATACAGGCAGTTTCTTCTAATTAATGTCTCAACTTCTGCAATGTCCCCAGTTCCATTCTCAGTTTTTGACACTTTCAGAAGTCAAACTTACCTTCCTTGAAAAAGGGCAATTGACAGTTACTTGCAAAGGAACAGGAAAAATTTGAGCTATTCACAAAAACAAATAGTTCATTGTCAGGAGACTGGAGTTATGGACCTGGGAATCCCTTTCTAGCCCTATATTCCTAAACTGAAGTATCATCTGTTTTGGGATGATACCCACTTGATACCCCTGTAGATGCTTCAAACTAAGTACAGAAAAAGAGAGGATGAAAACTCACAAATAATTCTTATTACATGTTTACATGGATGTCTAGATACTGATCTGTGGCATTCATTAGGCTCCAGTCCACTTAACCATTGGCAAGCAACAGGAATAATTTTCTCCTTGTTCTTAATTTCCTCTAATTATGCTAATAACAAACCTAACATAATATCTATTATCTACCTATAATAGATAACCTATTTAATGTAATATCTTACCTATTGGTCAAGGCAGATGTTTTGATTCAATTCTTCAAATTGACAGAAGTATGTTACCTTTCTTAAGTGTGCTGCATAGAATCATATAATAGCATAGGTCGAAAGGGACCTTTAAAGCTCATCTAAGTCAATGAGCAAGGACATCTTCAATCAGGTCAGGTTGCTCAGAGACCAATCCAATGTGACTTTGAATATTTCCAGGGATGGGGCTTTCACTACCTCTCTGGGCAACATGTTCCTGTGTTTCACCATCATCATAGTAAAAATTTCTACCTTATATCTAGTCTAAATCTACCCTCCTTTAGTTTAAATTTCTAACAGCTCATTTCCAACCTGCTGATCCCTAGCACTTGAGCTGGACTGAAGAAGACTAGACAGAAGCCAAATATAACATCTGGATTCATTATCTGCCTCTCTGCTCCCCTGCACCTAGCTGCAACAGGCAGGGCTGGAAAAAAACACTGTTTATAGTGTTATTCCAAAAGAAGAGAACAAGCCAAACAGAGCACATGGGCCTTTCCTGCTTTCAACATTTTTTCTTCCCTTAGTCACCCAGGTATTTTTTGGCAGCTGTTGCAAGCTCTTGTAGTTTTGCTTTTGAGTCAGATCCTGTTCCCCTGACGTGCCTTGCTGGCTTCCATAGAGTCACATCCCATCCTTCAGATAACTTGCATAGACTCAAAGACCTTAGTGAGAGAAAAGCTGCCTTATCTCCTGCATTCTTTGGAAAGGGATGCTTCTCACTGCTTTGTCCTTTCCTCTGCTGGTAGAAAAGACAAGCTTTCAATCCTGGAAATCAAGAGTGCTTGGTCTAATTTTTCCATGCTATGGTCTGACAATGGCAACAGAAAAATCACTCAGGGCTACAGGACTTGCTTGATCCCTTGCCTCTCTGAGTGACAACAGTTAGGACTTTCAACAAGGGCTTGCTTGTAAACAAGTCCCCAGAAAACATCCTGATACAACACTGAAACAGAAACCAGATGTACGATTCAGCAGCCTCCATGATCATGTGGGTCTCAGGATTTTTAAGATTACAATTCTCCTTTTGGGTACCTCAAGTGTAATATGGGCAAGACATGGATACCAGAAGCCGTCTGAGCCTCCAGAAGTGTTTAAACTCCTAAATCAAGCAAGAGTCAAGACACATTAGGATCCAAGAATTTTCTTTCTTTTTCTACAGTTTGAAAATGAGTCAATCCCTCTCATGGAGATTTTAGGAAGTGATATAAAGAGCTGTGTAACAGGTAACTACTGAGGTCTCTTTAAAGATTACTCAACTTTTTGATTATATTTTAGGGAAATTCCAGTCCTCACCTAATTTAGGTTTTTCTTTTGTTATTTCTAAAATTTGAGAATGTGAGAGGGAATTTACATTGTTGAGAATCACCTCCTATCAGCAATACCAAAGAATTCTTATTCTAGTTTTAAATGAAAATGTGCCACTAAGAATCATAAATTACAATAATAGAAAAAAAATCAAACTACTCATTTTTCATGTATGGTAAGTGTGGTATATCTGGCAGTTCTGCTCATTTTTTAGATATGCTTTGATCCTCATCAGGACACTTATATGCATCTATGGAGGTGGAGGTATCCACAGTGGTCTGAAAAGGGGTCTCTAAAAACATCTTGCTCAACTACTTGCAGGAATGTAGTGACTCAGAAGAAAAGGCAACTTGCTCTTATCAGGGGTGTATTTCTTCCTCCAGGACTTCAATCTAGAAACGTGATTCTTTTTCTGTTCCCAGTAACAACACCCTACTCTTCCAAAGCCAGAGCAACACTTTGGACCTACCCTTCCATTCTCAATAACTGCCTCACCAGTCTCCTCTCCTGGTTCCAAAGGTGTTTTCCATCCTGAGAGGCTTGGTCTCCTGATGGCTTCTGCCAGTAAAACATGCCCTTCCTTATCTCTTTGCCTGGGGGCACATGTTCCTCAACTGGGGCAGGAAAAAACAGCCTCCACACTACTCCAACAGAAGCATCTGCTTGAGAGGGCCAGAGGGGGCTGACATGGCCAGGGTTTAGCAGCCCAGAAAAGTCTGTGGGGGTCCAGGGGCTGGGGGTATTCAGCCTCCTGCCACACACATCCCTACCCAGGCATACTACCACAGACACCTGAAAACCTGCCTCCTTCCCTCTTGGCCTAGGAAAGTGATCCTATATTCTCCACAGGCTAGAAGCTACCATCACACAAATATCCTGGTGCTGGTGCCTTATGCATGAGACAGAAAAATCCAAGTGTAGAATGAGAAAGAAAAGACAGGAAGGAATTTTCCTGTCTCAGAGATAAGAAGCAAGACCATTTCTGCCACACCAAGGGGAAGAGTTGGGGCTGCAGTGCCAAGTGCCCCCAGGGGCAGGGGGATGCCCTCAGAGGTACCTGTTCCCTCCCTGCCTACTGCAGGTAGCAGTACCACTCACCCCAACCTGGCAGCTGCCTGTGCTCTGTGAGGTTCCTGTGGTTTGTGATGTGCTCTGAGGTCCAGAGCCAAGGGAGAACCTGCTTAGAGAGACATAAGTAAATGCACCACGACAGCTTACAGAGCCCACAAAAAGAGACAGGAGGGAGTAACAGCCCAGCAGCCACCGCTCTTTTCCAGGCAGTCTTTCATGTTGCCCCACCATGCCACTCCCTTCCCTGTCTACCCAATCTGCTCAACCCACCAGTCCCTTCCTGATAGCCCAGGGAAAAGCAAGGGCCAGTATGAAATGTTAGGAGCACGTCAGCACAAACTGATGATTCATGCTGGAGGAATGAGCAGTGTGTTTTTATCTGACTTCAAATGTTTAACCTCACTCAGTATATTTTTCCTTTGTGAATATCATGCTCTATGCGTTCAGTTTTACAAAAGACATAAGACTGCTTTCTCCCAAATCAGCATGAGCTCAGATGTCTTTAGCAGAGCAAATTCAAGTCAGTCCTGGTTCAGAGGCTCTCAGCTTGGCTCACAAATACTCATTGCTCTGGCATCTTGCAGCATCAAACCCCAAGGGCAGAGTGCTTGACTCGCAAAGTCAAGCTCAATGTAGAGGCATTTCTTCACTCTCATGGAAGTTTTCTAAAGTCACCCGGAACCAGCTTAGGTGACAGAAATCTTCCTTGCTGCTGTCAAGTCACCCATATAATAAGTGAAGGTCAGGCTGAATACCTACATCTGTCCTAATAAGTTGAAAAGTGCCAAGAAATATTCCTGGGCACTGCAGCTCAATCAACTGGGTTTGTAAATGGCTAACATGGTCCAGTTTGCTTGCCCAGGAAACTTCTGGGCATGGTTTGAAAGTTAGGACAAGTAAGACTGTCCCCTATGGTTTGGGTGCAGCCAACCTGTCCTAGAGGGCAGCAGAGAAGTCATCTGCATATAGACCATGTGGCAACAGTTGGGCTCAGCACTGAGGAGTGAAGCTCAATTTATGGGTGTAGCTGTAGCCTCAGATTCCTAAGTGGCATTGAAATCACATAACCCAGTTCCAGAAAGGCATTCCTACTTGTTTTTCTTTTAAGAAGTCCTGGCTTCCTAGAGATGTGAACACACCTAGTGAAATGTTCCAGGAGATCTACTCTTTTCTGCTTACCTCCTCAGCAGGAAGGTAAAAGCAGCAGAACTGGGGTAGATGCTCCAGCTCTGCTGAACTTACAGGACTGACATCTTCTGTTATTGTCCAGAATTTAGCCTGTGCACTTTGAAGGACTAAACCATCAGGATGGGGACAGCTGCCAAAACGTGTCTGCCAACTCCAACCTGCTGGCACACTGACCAAAAGCAATTTGAGCCTTCAGCTTCCAGTAGAGAATTGCCAACTATTTCTTCACGGCCAAAACTGTTCTCATTGCAGCATTTCTGTGCTGTGGGGCTGGAATTGAGTTGGGAAATGTTCCAGGAGCGTGTGCTTTTAGCATCGGGGAGGTCTGGGACCACAGCTGATCACTTCCAACCTGTAGCAGAGTCCAGCTGTGGTTCCTATGCTGCTCATCTGCTCAGCAAGTACCTTCTACTTGCTTCCTGCATCGCCCAGCCTTCCTCTTCTTTGCCATTCACCTGCCCCCTTCGCTTCTCCTTGTGCTGACACACTGCAGCACTGCAACTGCAGGAAGGAGGGGAGGGAGGGAAGAAGGGAAGAAGGAAGGAAGGAAAGGAAAGGAAGCAAAGGAAGCAGAGGAAGCAAAGGAAGCAAAGGAAGGGAGCGGCTGTGCTGTCGCGGCGGGGCCGGCAGGTGGTGGTGTGGCACAGCCCGCACGGCCCCCGGGCAGCCTCCCTCCCTGTACCGTCCCGGCCCCGCCGGCCTCGGGAGGATTGGCAGTGGGGCTCTCCATAAGGGGATGGCTTTCTGCCCGGCCCCACATGCTCCACTGGGCTACTGCCATGCCTGTCGCGCCTCAGGAGGTGAATCGCAGACATCAGACCTGGCGGTGGGAAATATGTTACCACCTCGGAACTGTGGTACTGCCTTGGTCTGACCTCACAAGGAGAGTTTGGCACATCCTCCCTCCCTTTCCTGGGCTTATGCCAACAGGCATCAACATGAGGAGTTTCGAAACCGGTTAACATCCATTTCCCACTGGGCAACATGGCAGCAACAAGCACAATTCCACTTGTCCTCCTCTCTCTGCAGTGTTTTTCCTTTCTTCAGGCACTGCTGTAATGTAAAACACAGCCACATGGAGCAGAACCTGCAAATGTCTATGACACCATTTGGAGAGCTCTGGTGGCACTGAAGAAAGCCATTATATGTCCTACATAAACCATGCTTGAATGGCTGAACAAATCCATGCTCCTCAGTTTTCTGTCCTCAGTTCACACACTTTGTACCCCTGGTATCCTCCCTTACAGCTGCTGCCCAAGAATCTAGGCCAAAGCCCATTCAAATCAGTCCCACTGGCTGCAGTTATCTTTGGACCACGGCCTAAATCTCCTTTACTGGTTCTTGGCTTCACGCCTCTTCCATGCCCTCACTTGGAACAATCTCTGCCTGTCTGAAGGCTCTCTTTCATCAAATTTCCCTTAGTCCCACTCTGTTCAGGATGCCTCTCTACACTGGGTAAATGATAGCTTCAGAAAGCATATTGGGGGGTATCAGGGACCATCTAAGAGATGGCAGAAGATGTCAAGATTACTGGCAAAGTGCAGTATGTTCTGGAGTGGTAGCAGGGAAATGAAGGTGGACAACATCCAAGATGTGTTGGGCCTCAAAAGGAAACTTAAGCAAGGCAAGGGAACTTTCCTAGCAGCTGCACTTCATTCACGTTCCTGTGGGTGACTCTCCTCTGCTTCCTTGCCTGCCTCTTCCTGGTCACCATATCCTGCAGAAGCTCCTGCTTTGTGTCAAAGATAGTGCAGATGCAGGTGTGGGGTGAGTTGTTTCCCAGATGAAAGAGATGGCACTTTTTGCAGAATAATGAATATTTTGTTGGATTGTTTAGTTGAGCTATCTCATCCAGTTGCTTCTGTTTGGTACAGAAACAGCAAGCAGACAGAGCACACTAGCACTTTGGATGAATGTGATATGCCACTGTGCTCTCAGACTGGGATGTGACAGCTTTCTGGCTCCTGCCCATTCATTGGTGGTCTCCAGCTCTGCCCTTGCCTGACAGTTCCTCTGTGTGTATCATTGCTTTCTGCCCCATGTTTTACTCCATAAAGGAGAGGAGGCTTGAAAGCAAACTGTGCTTCCTCTCCTCCTCTATGCCACTTTCCAGGCTCCCAGCACCAACTCCTTCCCTGTGACATAGAAGGAAGTACTCTCTCTTTAGTTGGTCTCTCCCTGGATGTTTTTTAGTTCCTGATGCATCCTCCTCCATCTTCTACTCCATGCTCCACAACTAGGCATGGAGACAGGCTGGCATTGCACAAGCATGCAGAAGAAACACCACATCTCCCTTGATCTGACTTCCCCAACTTGATGCTGACATGGTCCGCAGGTGTGGGTCTCTTCCTTGGTCCTGATGTTAACATGGAAAAGCCCTGTCTCTCCTAAACTTCCCTCTCCCCACTCTCCCAAGTGTTTATAAGTTTACAACCAGTGAAGAATGAAGCCCTGACCTATCTAGTGACCACCTCTGGAGAAGAGGCATAGACACTAAGATTTT
Source organism: Manacus vitellinus (assembly GCF_001715985.3). NCBI lineage: Eukaryota > Metazoa > Chordata > Aves > Passeriformes > Pipridae > Manacus > Manacus vitellinus. Next base: position 16,631,563 of record NW_021940208.1, on the reverse strand, counting down.
CCAGCAAGCTATCACTGCTCCCAGCCCTGTGTAATTTAATGTCTGGGAGGGCAGGATTTTTCAGATCTTCCATGAACAGTGCTGCTGCGTGGCTTACCTCACTTCTCAGAGCTAAGTTGAGAGTACGAGATTAAGGCAGGCATAGGACCAAATGGAACTTTGCTGGAGTAGGACATAAATCTGCCACCCCAAATGGATTTTTATCTCCCACATCTCTGCAGTTTTTCTGACAATTTCCAGTGCCTGCATATAAACAAATTGAGATTATTTTTCCCAGGAACTGTGAGGTAGTTCTATGGACATTTTGCCAAAAAAGAGCTTCACGTAGAGCCCTGAGCAACCTGGACTCTAAGCACCTGATTTGTCATAACCAGGGACAGCTGGAACAAGCCCTGCATGTAACAGTGAATAAACCTTATTGCAGAGAAACTGCAGGAAATGGAAATCTCTACCAGAATCACAACACTTTTCTTCAGTGTATGGACCAGGAGGAATGTGGAGATAGGTTGAGAAAACACCACCACATTACAAGGGCAAATTAAGCTTCTGCGAGAAAGCTGCAAGCTGCAATTAACAGCTAAGTAAAACACACAAAGCACCTGGTTTCTGTATCATGACTTGTTCCCTAGAAGTGAAACAGCATTCCCAGATAATGACCTCATTGGTGTCATAATCCTGTAGCTGTTGAGGTCTTGGCATTACATCAGTTACCGTTTTTCTTCACTGTTAATACCTCCCTCTGGCTTCTCCCCGCCACAAACCAAAGTGCTTCAGCCTTTACTTGCCTCTCTTTTGACCCCTCCTGCTTGCAGTGCCAGCTCGTGCTTCTGCCTGTCCACTCACTGATGGTGTTGCTTTCCATCACTACTTGGAGCACTGTTCCCCTGCTTGCCCTGTAGGCCTATCCTTTCCAGCTTATGCTTTTGAGCTCCAGGAAACTGCTCTTGCTAATATCTCTAGCAAGTCTCTAACAAACCAGGAGTTGCTTAAAAATTTAATTTTCTTCTCCAAAACTTTTCCTTTGGCTTCTTGGGAGGCTGTTTTAAAGAGAAGGGAAATACACTGTCCTCTCCTTGCTAACAAGGCAAGAAACAATGGGCTATAATTGCAACAAGTAAGAATTGTTGGATGTTAGGGAAATGCAGTCATGGTAGGAATAAGGATGCACTGGAACAGAGAAGATGGAAAATCTGCAGCTATGTAGGCCTTAGTGAAGATGACAGAGAAACATGTCTGAAGTGATCTTACTTTGGGCAGAAACACAAAGCAGAAAGCTCAGTAGTTCCAGTTTTAAATCTCTTTTTGCTCCTTCAGGGATGCTCCTAAGGAATACCCTTTAGTGCTGTGTAAGGGTCATGCAGCTCCATGCTTTATGGTCCTTTCCTCTGCCTTTACCTCTACCTAATCTAATGCACAGCTCAAAATGCTGTCTTGCACACCTGACATCAGATGTACATCTTTCTAGTTGAAGTAAAACTGTCTCACTAAAGTCTGTGGGATGAATAGAACCAAGACATTGATGATGAGGCAGCAGAGGATGAAGTTGTGAGCAGGTTTCCAATCACAACTCCAGGAACCAGCTGTGACTCTAGCAACAAGTTCTACCACATTCATTCTAGGGTAAAGTATTCGATGCCTTCAAAGAAGAGGGGCCTTTCCCCTCCTACCTCTTTTTGACAATTTTCATTCTTGGGGTAAAAATTCAGCGTACAGTGTGGATTAAAAAAATTCCAAACCAGGACTTGCTATTCTGCCAGCTTATCTAGAGAAATGTCACCTCACACAGTCTCACCCTTAGCCAAATACTGACTCACCAACAAGGGCCTAGCATTCGAAAAGGAGTGAGGGCATACCACATGATAGATCAGCTCTCTCTGCTAGAAGGTTGGCTGGGAGTGAGAGGCATGTGTTTGAATCAAAAGGACCTGACCAGTTGTGCTGAAGTGTGGTTAAAAGCCAGGATGCAAGGGGGTTCCTTTGTTACTGCTTGCTGTGGAGAAGTATAGCCTCCTCTCCAAGAGGGGTTGTGTTCAAAACATGACTTGGAGCCCTACGATGCCACGCCCAGCTGAGGCTCCCAGCAGGTAACTGTTTACTTTTCCCTGGAGAAGGGTTTGGGCCCAGGGAAATGGTGTTCAAACACAGGTCTCTGTGCAGTCCAGTACCTGGTAACTCTACCCTAGCTCCACCTTGGTCCTGAGATAGCTTGGTCTCCCAGCAAGGGTTGTGGGTATCCCATGTTATCTCCAAAGGGAGCTCTGTTTCCTGTTTCTAACTTTTTCTCACACCAGTGAAGTCACTAATCCTTGCCTGCCTCTGTTCAGTGCTTTGAGGTCCACAGGGAATGTCCAAAGCATGCAAATAGCTAAATAAATAATGGCATACATTGCTCCTGCTCAAACAAATACTAGCATGCTACCAGTCACTCTTGGAGACAACTTTTCCAGTATCCTCTATCAAGTTTAGCCCTGCGAGTGGAGATACAAACCATTATAACCTCTGCTTTCTGAGCCTGCCAAATGTATTTTACTTTTTCATCTTAAGGACACTGTGCCAAGGTTTCTTGGAGCAGATGCTATTCTCTTCCTCAGCCTGGATCAAAGAACAGGGAGAAAATGAAGCTGCCATTGTCACCAGCTCATTATACCCAGACCAACTCTTTCATGAGACAAAGCCCAGCAACTCCCTCTTTGCCAGTGTTCCACACCTACTTGAGATGTTTCTGTTCCTGGTCTGTTGGTCTAGCTCGCCCTCATCTCTTGAATTTCTTCCCTTCCAGTGTGTTTTTGCGTTGTTTGTGAAGGATATGCCTGTTTGACAAGGCCCCTGCCTCTTATGCCCAGTGGATCCTGGCAGATGGAACCAGACATCAAGGCTCCTGTGAACATGCCTAAAGGCACCTCATGAGGATGCAGCACAACTGCAGCCTTTCCTCCTTCCAGTGGTGCTGATGCTGGAAGCAAATGATTTCTGGAACAAGCCCTGATATGAGGCAGCAAGTGTGTTGGACCTTATAGTAGAGGAACCACGTGTTTGAGTTTCCTGCCGCATGAATGAGGCTGGCCAGGCCTGACTCATCACTGAGGCACTCTGGAGAAAGAGAGGGACTCACCTCATTTCTTTTGCATTTTATTTGTTCCTGCACATGTTGTGATCCCAAAAGCACTAGGGAACAGAGGAGCTGCATACCAGGACAGCAAGTGGTAGCAGGAGAAGAGGTACAGAAAGGTGGAGGCTAGGAGAAGCCTTACCTCCCTCTATGCACTTTCCCCATTTCTCTACCATTCTTTGTGCTCACAGCTAAAACACAGCTGGGGCAAATGGGTGCTGGCAAGGTGCACAGAAAGATACTGCAAAGGGTGCTGGAAGCCAGTGGGACAGGAGCAAGGAAGATAAAACATAAATGTTAAATAAATGTAAGTAGTAGATAAGTGAAAGTAGATAATGTTCACTGCTAGTATGTGTTTCCATGTTTCATTGTCCTCCCTAGATGCTAAACCAGACACATTCCTGACTGATATAAAAATATCCTTTAAGATCTGGCCATTCTTATCCCCATCCAGAGTAGAAGAAAGCAGGGAGGGAACTGCCTTTCTGAGTCACAGTTTATTGGAAGCCATGTGTTTGCATGGGTGTTTGCATGGGTTGCCTATGCTTATGTGAAAAGGTCTCATAAGAATAACCCTATAAGCTATCAAGAATTAAGGGAACCCAATGGCATTTCTTTCTATTCCCAAAACAAACCTTGAACCCCAGCATTTAACCCCCAGCCAACTCTGTCCCATCTGGAGAACAGACTACAGATGCACTGCCCAGGCCACCAGTCCCTGCTTTGGCGGTCATTGCAGGGCTAACATCCCATCCCTTGTTGCACTTCAAATCACTGAAGTCTTCCTGAGCAATTTTTCTTCTCTCAGCCTGCAACATTTCTCCTCAGCAGTGATCATAGCAGCAGCAGCAACCACAGCGTGGGAGGTAGCAGGTACAGTGTCAGACTGGAAAGACTTTCACACCTTAGGTTAAATCACTGCTTTCAGAATTGATTTATGGAAATAATTATTCATAAATGGAAGGATTTCCAGGCAAACATATGGGTTTGTAATGGTGGAGACAAGTACAGTCTTGCAATCCTACTTTTCATATGACCATCACTGTAGGGTCGTGGAACATCATCCCAGGGGGAGGAGGTAAAACAGGGGTAAGCACAGAGTGTGCATGAGCTCCTGTTTCCCTTGCCCAGCCTCAGCCAAAGCAGAGGCCCCAACTGGAGCTGCAGATGTAGCTTCCCAGATGCCAGCAGCCCCGAACTCCTGCCAAGTTTGGCCTAGCTGTGTGCCATTCACCTTAGATGCTCAGCTCTGCTTGGAAAAAGGAGAGGTTCTGCCTTGTGGTCTTTCATGGAATAACAGGCAATGTCTCAGTAGTGCAGAAGCAGAACACTTTCACTGCAGTGTTGGGGGATGTATCTGAGCAAAGATGTTGCCTGTGTGAAGCTCAGTCAAGACTTTCATCCTCACTGTCTTCCCTGAAGACATAGATAGAACTGATGTCTCCATAGTTTGTGGTGCAGTGGATGCCAGAGCCAGGGAGGGGGAAATTGCCTGTAATCTAGTTCAGCTTTTCTTTAAAATAATTAACACTGAACACTTATGAGTCTTGGGGACATACCTCTCCCACACCTACCTAAAGGATTTCACTGTTGCCCAAGAAGGAAACAAAAAGACATCTCACACTTTTCATCTCTTGCCTAATTTTAAAAGTATTTTTAGAATGTTTGTGGAAATCCTATCCTGAGGTTAAAGGTGATTACATACAGATCATAAACTATTTCATAAGGGGAGGTGTCTCCTAGGAAGATGGATGTATCTGAGCAACGATTTTTGGTGAGATGGCATGATTCTCCATGTCAGTCTTGCCTTTTTCCAGCACTGTGTAGGGTTGGCTGTTCTGTCAGGTGAAGTTACCATGAATCTTTAGCTCTACAAGATTCCAGAGCTATCTTGATTTAGTTAATGTTAATTGTTCCATTGGTGCAGTTGTAAAAAGGTAAATATATATATATGTGTGTGTGTATGTGTGTGTGTATGTGCTAAACCCATAAACTGTGCCAACTCTCAGAAAAAAAATACTTTATTAAAACTAAACTATACAGGTCTGATTCTGCTTCTACTAATAAAAATACTACCTTGATACTGTGGACAAATGATTCAAATAAATTGTGTGAGTTCTTTGTTTTCACATGAGTGCACAAAGAAAATCGAAACTGAATGCACTATACTACAGAAAGGACAGGCAACACTTCAGCCACAGTGTATGCTGCTCACCCAGGCCAATGTGCTCTACAAATCATAGCATAAAATCGTGGTATTTTCTGTGGGAGACATACTTCCTGCAGCTAGATCTGGTTTTATAGTGGCTCCCAAATTGCAATTGTCTGTCAGTGCCAGACATTGTAAAAGGTATGTGGAAATTGTTCCACTGCATGTTACAAGTGACAGATTAATGTTAATGAGTAGTGATTAGAAATGCTGAGGTTTAAAAACGGTTTCATGTCCCCCCAAAATTTAAGAAATATTACTTTAATTACTATGGTGTTTTGCTTCTTAAGCAGAACAACTTTATTCGAATTTTGCTTATATAATCATTAGTAAAAGTTCTCACTCATTGAATGCGTTTTGATGAATAAGGATATACAGTCTCGGATGATAAATTTCTCAGGCATGTTGCAGGAAAAATTACCAGAAATGCTCCTGTTTGCACACAGACCTTAATGTCCCCAAAGGAAAGAAAAGCAACAGACAAATTACAACTTCAGTTCGAGTCTCCCCCTTAGTGTTAAAACTTTCATGTAAGACGGGAAAAAAACCAAAGAGGTGTGCCAAGTTACTTCCTCTCCCCCTCGTTTTCAGCCGAGGGACTGGTATCGTCGTCTGGTCAGGGTGTGACAGGCTGTCTTCCTCCTCCTCCTCCTTTTCTTCCCCCCACGTCCCGGGCCCTCAGCGCGGGAGGGATTGTGGCGGTCCCGAGGGATGTTCGAGTGGCTGCTGCTGCTGGGTACAGGGCAGTAACCTCTCCGTCGAGGAGAGGAGGCAGATCCTCCTGACGGACAGAAAACCGGAAAGTTCCTGCTTCCTTCCAAGGGCTGTTTTCTGTTTATAGTTTGGATGTGATTTGTTCCCCACTTAGCTGAAATTCTCGTCGTTATCGGGACGGGGAAGCTGTTCCTTACGGCACAGAAGGCTTGGCCCGGGGCGGCCGGCGCGGGGCCCCGCAACCCCCCGCAGAGGGTTTCCCCGCAGGGAAACCTCGCCAGGCTCTCTCTCCTCTCCAGTCTGGAGGAGCTGGCCTTTCCCTCACGCCAGGACGGGACAAAAATAACACCCAGGAAAAGTCTTCGGTGCTCTGCAGTGCCTCGGGAGGCAGAGGGCCCCCAGCCTCTGCTGGTGTGTTAAGTCGCGTCTGCAGAGAAAAACCACGCGCAGCCGAGATGGGACAGGAGCTTGTGCTGCAGGGAGATTTCTCCTCTCTAAGGCAGAATCCGAGTTTGCGGAAGGGTTGGAAGACAGGCAAGAGCTTTTCCCCAAAGGACAGTGTACCTGGGACCAGCCCTAGCCCCCCAGATACGTCCCACTCTCGGCTCGCAGCCCGATCTACCTCTGTTCGTTTCCCGGAGATTACCAGAAAATTTCTTTTGCATCTCTGGGCTCGCACTCGCCCCTCGAGGAGGCGAGTGCAGCCTCGCGCACCGCGGAGCCCCCCGCGGAGCCCAGACGGTCACGGGCAGGCAGCGCAGAGTCCCTACAGCCGCTGGCGAAGCCCGGAGGAGGGTCTGGTTGCCTATGCCCGTCATTGGGAACAGATCATCGGTGTAGTCAAATCCTGCCCGCAGGATACTAAGGCTTTTTTTTTTTTTTAATATTTAAACTTTTTCTCTCCATTTTTTTTTTCTTTCTTTCCCCGCACCCCCCGCCCCTTTCTTTCCCAAAGACAAAAGAGAACGAAAGAAACCAGATTCCAGTTTCCAAAGGAGTAAGTAACAGTCCCGAGGAGTCCTCGGTAGAGCCGATGCCCTGGTGCCACTGGAAGGGACGGGGACGGCGGCGTGCCAGCCCGTGGATGGTCCGGGATGCTCTGCTCCGCGTCCGCGCTTGTGAACCGACGGACACGGCGGGACGCGCACCCCGACCGGGCAGCCGTTCGAGGTAAGGCAGCGTGCTCTCGTTTCTCCTCCTCTTCCCAGACCGCTCCGTGCACCCAGGGTTGCACACACAGTCGGTGGCCACCCGAAACCCGCCTTCCCCAGGGGAAGCTGCCCCGTAGGGCTCATTGTGGTGCGGGTTGCTCGGGGGAGCGGGGCACAGCTCGCCGCCGTCTCGGCGGCTCCCTGCGGCCTACTCCGGCCCTGCGGCCCACAGTGAGCTTCTCTTTGTTACAGCTGAACATTTAGTTTTTGGAGGACGCGAGCGTCGGAGTGGAGGCAGAGATTCCCCGAGGGAAGGCAGGAGAGCGTCGGCACGGCACGGCACAGCAGGGCGGCGGGAAGCCTGTGCCAGCCTCTCGGCTCTTTCCCCGATTCCATCCTTTTCCTCGTCCCGGGGCATGGGGCTCCCCGCGCCTCATCGAGAGTCCTGCTGTCTTCTGGGTCCTAGGCTGGGGGCGAGAAGGTCCCTGGAGGCCTCCGAGGTCAGGTTCCCTGCGGGGCACGGCTGGAGATCCTCCTTGTTCTGGAGCTCTCCGGAGGTCACCACGCAGTCTTGCTCGGGGTCATTGCTGTTGCCCGCCCCGCGCTTTTTGTCCTCTTCCTTCTTCCACTTCATCCGCCTGTTCTGGAACCAGATCTTGATGTGCCTTTCGGTCAAGTTCAACATGACAGCCAGCTCCACCCGCCGCGGCCTGGAGATATACTTGTTGAAGAGAAACTCCTTCTCCAGCTCCAGCAGCTGTGCCCGCGTGTACGCCGTCCTCGTCCGCTTGTTCTCCTCCGGTTCAACTACACAGGACCCCCCTGGAGAGAAGCGAGAGTCAGTCTCGGCCCGCCTGGGTGCCCCATCGGGCTAGGGGGGCCACATCCCTGCACCTCTGCACGGAGTGGAGGACACGCGGGGGAAGCAAGCGGGGTGAAGGAGAGGCCTCAGGGAGCTCTCCGGCTGGGCACAGTGAGGTGGTGCTAGTGGCGGCAGTCACAACTGCTGCTATTTTCTTTTATAATAATTTAATATTTTTTAACAATAATTCGGGTGAGATTTTCAGGGAAGCGCCGTCCCTCGAGCTGTGGGAGACGCTCACGTGCCACCGCTTGCGTGTCACAGAAAGCTCCGAAGGGGTCCCGGATCCAGGGTTACGATTGCTTGCATTCGTGTTAAAAAAAAAAATAGAACCCCCCCCAAAAAAAACAACAAAAACAAACCAACAATCAAAAAACCCCGAACGAAAACCAAACAACGATCCACCACACACAGAGAAATCAAAACGAAAAAAATATAACTCCTCCAAAACACCACCACCCCCAAAAACTCCAAAGAAACCAACGCACCAAAAAAACCCCTCTAAAACAAAGCAACAATAATTGTTGGGCCTGCCGGGTCGGGAGCGGGACCAGGGCCAGGAGCGGGACTGGAGCCCCTTCGTTTCGCCAGGTTGGTGAAACTTTGGGTTTTTTGTTCCCGTAAAAAGCGGCAGCAGCTCAATCGCCGTTCCCAGTGTGGCCGCCGCACTCCTGCGTCGGCACTGGGGAGCAGGTGATAGAGGTGGCTCATGGAGAGGGGCCGGAGCTGGACACTGAAACTCCGGGCTGCTTTTGCCAGCTCCAGACCCCGGTTGGTCACGCTTTCGGGGGTGATATCATCTGTAGGGAACGGTGATTTAAACAGACAGCAAGACACAGTCATTTCAAGAGATCTACGCGGAGTCTCCCACTGCTCATCTTTCTATTCCCATGATTTTATATTTATTTATTTATACAGTGTTTGTAAGTATAAACTTATGTATATAAACTTATATATGTATTTAAATATATATTTAAATATATATGTAATGTTTACAGATAAAAATCCTATTGTGTGTGTATATGCATAAATATATATTAAAATCAATGTGTATATGTATAAAAATATTTGTAAATCTAAACCTATGTATAAGCCACTATGCATGTGTTTGTAGCTGAAAAAAAAATTGTTCTATTACTGTAAAATAAACTAGTGCTACTGGGAAGGCGGAACGCCCGGGATCTGTCGGAGGCCGGGCACCAGGAGACGGCCGGCATGCCCCGGGCCGCGGCGGAGCCCGGCGTCGGGCACAGCGAGTGCACAGGGCCGGGCTCGGCCGCGCCTCTCTGGTCACCTTTCCCCGTCAATAACAACGCAAAGCCCCGCAGCATCCACGGACGCCTAAATCCCAAGGGTTTCCACTAAAAATAAATCCTGGGGGTATATAGTTTGACACATACACAGTACAAAATACGTCGGGGTTTGGCTACGAGGGCTGCGTCGGCACAGTGCGGCGCCCCTTTAGGTCTGCAGGAGTGCTCCGGCAGGAACGACCCGGTGCTGCGTGTGCCTGTACACACATCTCACGGACCGAGCAATGCACGGCCCCTGCCTGCACCTCCCGGGAGGGCTGGGGGGAACAGGGGAGAGTTTTAGGCTTCCACGGGGAAAGTTTCTCTTTTCTGCTGGTTTTGTCATTCCTTGGGTACAGGAGACAGAGAAAGAAGATGTAGTTCAAAAGTTTGGGGTTTTTTCTTTCTTTTTTTTTTTTTTGGTATATTATTGTTCCAGAAGTACATTCAACTTAATGAAAATTATCTGATTTTCTCTCCTCCCCTCCACCTCCTCACTGGCACAATCTCTGCCTCCGTGTCCGCGGCGTGAGACAGCGTGCTCTCCTAACCCTTGCCGGCAGATGCGCCTCCCTGGAGATTGGGGATCGCCGCCTGTTCTTCCCTCCCCCTCGGTCTGTCCCATGCAATTCCCAAACTATTTCATGGTGATTTTAATACTCCGGTCCTTTTTTCAACTGTCTATTTGAACAAAGCCATTAATATAATATTTGCCCTATAGGTGTGACGGAGGCGCAGGACACGATAACATTGTGAGGGCAGAGACAGAAATATTGTTGGGCAGCGGAACTTTCTGCCTAGATAGAGTTTCTTCCTCTCACTGGCAGCTCTGTTTCGTTTGTGCATTGTTTTCCCTGTCGTGTTTTTTTTTCACTTGGAAAGGTGCAATTATGGCTAAAACCCGCCGGGAAGCAGGAGGGGTGGGAGAGAGAGACCAGGACGGGAGATGGGCTCTGCACAGAGGAAAGCCTAGAGGCAGCGGAAAGGGGATCGGCGGCTGCTCCGGGGGCTTGGGGGCTGCTCCGCGCCCGCACCCGCAACGGTGGGGGGCTGTCCCTGCCCGCCAGCCCTGCCTGCCGCCCTACTGCCCGCCCACCTCGCAGGTGCCTCCGCACCCCTGGCCTCGCCTCGCCCTCCGCGGAACCCCCCCGGCCCCCGCCGGCGGAGCTCACCGCGCCCGCGGACACACCGTCCTCGGCGAGGCGGCAGCGCCCAGGAGGCACTTGCACATTGTCTCAACTTGGCCACAATTAGTTAATTGGTGAAAAATAATTCGTTAATAATTGCTCAGGCGAAGGGAGCGGTGAGCCCGCCGGCACGGACTGGAGTGTCGGCTCCCTCCCCGCCGTTAAACCCAACGGCAAAAGCCAGCCGTAGAGCAGCGGGTCTTGAGGGGAGGGCTGAGGGGAAGCGACCCTCCAGGACCTCTCCACAGTACATCCGAGCGGTGGGAACAGGACCGGTGCAAGTGAGGGTTCCTGACCGCCGAGAGGGAGAGAAGCGGGGGAGCAGAGGCAGAGGGAGGTGATGGGGCTTACCGGTCCACTGTCCCTTCCAGGCGTGAGATTTGGTGGACTTCATCCAGGCGAAAGGCACCTGCACTCGGGGCTCCTCTACAGCTCCCGTGTCCGCCCCGTCTGAGAAAGGCAACGCGTCCTGGTGGGGAGGAGGAAGATGAGCGTGGTGGTGATGGTGATGAAGGTGGGAGACCCCGGCATCCTCAGTGATGGGGGGCACCTCGTAAGGTGAAATGTCTGGCGGGCTGCCTTGCTCGAGAGCCCCTAAGGCGCTGGAATAAGGAGTCTGTTGCTGCCTGCCCATGTACAGGCAGGCGGGGGGGCTGGGGTTGTAGTCCTGCGCCTGAGCTCTTTGAAACGCGCACGACTCCTTGTAGAGCTGCGCCGAGGCGTAATACTGCTCCTCGGTATTCATGGTGAGCGGAGTCAGGGGGTTCTCTCCGCTTAGGGACACATAGGGCTGCTCCCTCTCCCGGAGCCCGGGATGCCTCTTTGACAGCTGGCAGCCCCGCGGGCCCCACCGCCCTGCCCGGCTCCCGCCGCCTCCCCATAGGCGCCTCTCCCCCACGTGAGCCCTCCCGCAGCCCTCCGGGGCGGGGCGCGAACCGTAAGAGGCCACCCGGTGTGGCCCCGGTCCCGCAACCCCCTTGCCCTCAGTCGGGCCGGCCCCAGGACCCCTTGCTCTTCTACCGCGTGCCGCTCCCTGCTTTGGGATGAGGAGCCCCGCGGCGAGGGATTTACGGGGCCTGGTAGGGAGTCGGGGGATTACCCCGAAGTGCAGGGCGCTCCGGGAGGGATGGTCCCTAAACACACCTTTTCCCTCTTCCACTCGCTTGCCCAGGAACGGCTCATAAGCCAACACCCCTCGGGCAGGGAGAGGATATCCCTCCGAGGGCTGGGTAGATTCGGTTCCTTGGCATAAGGGTACTTCGGGCTGCGGGGGCATCTCGGCTAAGGATGCGGTGTCCGGGGACGAGCAGAGTGCGCCGAGCGGGCGCTTCCTCAGGGGCACCCGTATGCCAGAGCCCTGGGTGAAGGCCAGGACCGGCTTTTTGCCCTTTCACCCCTGCCTGGGGGGATGTGGTCGGTGAGGACCACAATGCTATCGCCAGAGCGAGCGATAGGCAGCGGATTGTTTGCCCAAGGGGTAAATTTGGGAGCCTTTCCCGCGGCTTGGGCTGCAATGTGTTGACCCTCGGAGATAATCTGCTCCAAGCTGGTGCTGGTTGACTAGGTGACGAGGCTATGAGGAGGCGGAGAGCTACCGAAAGGGACAAAGATCATTTCCCTGCCTCCCTGCACTCGGCCCGGGCCTCCGCTCTCTCCGGCTCGGGCGCAGGCACGCTTCCTATGTGCCCGGCCCGCCTCCTTTCTCCGCCGCTTCCCCCGACACCGGGGCTTCGCCGCCGCCGTCGGGGCGCGCACGCCCCGCCCCTCCGTGTAGGGCGCGTGGGGTCGGCCCGGCTCGGTTTGGCTCGGCTCGGCCAGTGACGATGCATACCCCGAGCGGCGAGACAGCAGAGTCCCGGTACTTCGCTCCTGCGCCCGATTCCGTGGGATCATAAACCCGCCCAGTCCATTACACTTAAAATGAGTTTCCGCTCTGAACTCACGCGGGTCCCTCATCTCTTAGAAAGCACACTGAGCCTTTGATTCAATATTGAGCCATTAAGCGATTGCTTTCCCGAGCCATTTAACAGCAGCTCTTATGGATAAATAAACAAAAAAGGCTGTAAACCAATTATAGTGCGGATAGCGAAAAAGTATTTTATTAGCGGGAATTACCGATAGACATAGCTGCTGCTCGGGCTCCCCGCGCCCGGCACCCGCCCCCTCCATCCCCTGGCATGCTGAGCAGGGTACGTGTCCCCGCGGAGCTCGCAGCCAGTGTGCGGCCAGAGGGAACGCGCAGCTCCGTTAGTGGGGATTTCTCCCCGCCAGCTCAGCACGCCCGCGGTGCCTCAGCTTACATCTCTCGCAGACACGGGTGTCCTTTGATCTGGAGACGTCTTGTGCTCTCACCTCAGCCCAGCATTACCAGCTCCTTCCCCAGAGATCTGCTCCCTGCAGCACTTCTGCGGGTTTTTCACGGGGAACCGGAGCGGACAAACAAACGCGAGGCCATAAAACCCAGAGCAAATTGATTCATCTCCAGGGAGGACCATTACCCGATGTCTTAATGCGGTCCTCTCTATATAACGAACGTCTCCAAACAGAGCAAACACTTCCCCCTACAAAGCAAATGAATTTCGTATAATTTAGAGCTAATTCTCTTTCATTCTGCCTGCGTGAGCAGTCGATAAGGACACGCTTTGCCGTTCTAACAACGAGGAGGTGAGCTGCAGTGCAGGAAAAGGGCTCCACTGGGTATCCCGGCACTGGGGACCCCGTCCAGGCCCTGGGGGGGTGGTGTCCCGCAGCCGGGGGTCCACGGGATGAGGAGCTGACCCCAGCTGGAGCCCGAGCCCGGGGATCTTCGCTGCCTGCCTCCTCCTCCTCCTCCTCCTGGAATGCAATCACTGATACTTGGCTTAAGAGTTCTTCCACAGCTGTGGGTTCCCAGGAGAAGTTTTTGAACTGTCATTGGGTCCCATCCAAGTACCCACTTGATGTGGAAAAAGGGCAATGGAAGAGGCAGGTGAGAGTGATGGGAATGACCAATGTCCCTGCTTGCCTCATAACCGGGCTCTGCAGACATCGCTGCATCCGTACATATCACCTCAGACAGTCGCAGCAGGGTGTGCATATGAGATAAGACACCAAGCATCTTCTACCAAACTCACAGAATTTTCTACTCCAAGAATTTCCTGAGCACTGTGAATGTTTTAGTCCTCAGATGATTTTGCCACACTTTAGCTCTCCCCTGGAACCATATGTAAACATTTTGCCTCCCACCACTTTGTGGCGAAGTGTTCCCCAGATTAAGTGCTGCTGTGTGTGACACTGCTGACCCTGCACCTGGCTGCATTTAATCGGTCTTAATTTTCCAACAAGAAGAGCCTTGAGATGTGTAGGCACAATGTAAGAAATTAAAAGGTGCATCATTTCCTCTAGCTCTCATGTAGACTTTGAATGGTGAGCCCAGAGTCTCCTGTCTATATATTTTCATCTCTCTGCTGAGAATTTACCCTGTCCTTACTCCCCAAGTCTTTGGTTTTGACAGGCTTGGAGTGACAAGAAACTTGGCCATCCTCAGTCTGAAAGTAACCATGCGCAGAAAAGATGTCTGGTACAAATATTATTACCACTGATAGATGTACAGCCAAGTTTTAATTATTGAAAACAGGAAAGTAAGGGACACGTTGCACACTAAAACAAATTAATAATGGATCAGGTAGATTCTCCCTCACCTTAAAGCCTGTCTGGACATACGCTTCAGTTCAGCTGGAAGTCCTGTATTTTACCTGCTCTAGGAAGTTTTTAAGGACTCTAGAAGCCCCTCACAATTTGGGGATATTTATGACCTGCGTGTTTAGGCCACCCAGCTTTATCAATGAGCTAGAAAGTTCACACTTCCAGCTCACTTTTGTCTCTGATGCGTGAGCATGGTCCCACAACCATTACAATACAGTTGTAGTTCAGGCTGAGAAAAACATCTAGATTTGAATATCTGCAGAGAAGGAGACTCCACAACATCTCTGGGCAGCCTGTCCCAGTATTCTTTCAACCTCAAACCAAGGAAGTATTTTCTCATATTCAAATCAATCTTTCCAAGTTTCAGTTTGTGCCTATTGCCCCTTGTCTTGTTGCTGGGTACCACTGAAAAGTCTGGCCCCATCCTCTGACACTCACCCTTAAGATATTTGTCTGCATAAATAAAAATTCTTATATTAAGCTTGCTCTTCCAAGAGATTAAACAAAAATGAATCTATGATTCTATACCGGTAATTGAAGGATGGTGGTGACAGCAGCAATGTTAAGTAGGACAGCAGGTTGTAATTATCCTCAACACAAGCACAGGAATTTATGTATTCCAGCACCAGTAACAAATGTTTCAGGTACTCAGCTGTTGCCATCCTGCAGTACGATCACACAATAACTGCACTGCAATACTTGAATTACCAAGTACGTTTTAAGGACTTGTTAAGATCTGATCACATTCTCTAGCCTGCTCTTCGCCTGACAGAGAAGAGGCAATCTGTGTGGTTTAGTCTTATTCTGTATTATATGAAGCCTAAACATTTGAAATATAATACAAATCTCACTGAATAGCAAGGAGTTTGCAAAGCAAAGTCACTTAAAGCAATATCTATGTGGTTTTAAAATATATGCCAACATGTACAACATGCCTCTTGAAATTCAAGGGTATTTTCAATGTTCTCACCTTTAAATGGTTAATATAGGGGCTTAATGTGAGTCACTGTATTTTGGAAGTCTTGCCCACTTCTTCCCCAGTAGTGTCTGACAGGTATCACCACAGGCTGAGATCAGTGAAATGTAAAACCACCTGGATGCAGTATAACTTTTTTCCCCTAGGAAAGGAGACAGGAGCATTTCATTTGCCTTTCAATGCAAGTAATTTGTGAACCCCTACTAAATTATTTCCCTTTATGACCAATGATAGTTTCCTCATTCCTCCCACCATTCCGACTGTCTAATTAGAGTATAAAATAGTAAGGAGTATAGTTTAGTCACACTTCCCTAAAGTAATCTGGTTTGACTTTCTGTATCTGTATAATATTTAACGACTTCTCAGTGCTTAACACCTTTTGTGGAATCCACATTTAGACAGAAAAGAAGTACTGAAGGTGAGTGAAACATATTCATGATAATCTTTTTCTCTCTCATTTTTCTCTCTCATCTGTGCTCAAACCAACACTGGAAAACTGTATCTGTGGCAAGGGACCACAGTGGGAGAAGAAGCTGACTGGGAAACAGAGCTTTCCCAGGGATTGATTTTTAACCCCCCACCATGGCTGTATCTAGCAGAAAGGTAACCTTTCACAAAGCTGGTTAATAATCAATAACCATGTGAAAACAAATCTGTCTTTCCCTCTCAGAACTAACGATAAAAATGAGAGCATGAATTATTCCACCTGCCCTAAAGTAAGACTGGTTCATCAGTTTTGGGGTTTTTTTGGCAAGAAGCTTTTTTAGGTCTCAGGGTGATTCAGCATAAGCACACAGCAGCTCCAGTTTGCTCTTCCCACCGTGCATCAGCTTCTTCACACTGCAGGCGTGGGACACAGCTTGAACTGCACGAAGACAAGTTTATGTAAGCCATTTTGAATAAGACCTTGTTTAGCAAATATATAGGGAAGTTGCATTGGGAAGTCTGAGAATAGTAGAGGGTCTTATATGCGTAATCTCTTTTTACTCCTTCTAAATTTTGCTCCTTTTAAATTTTTTTCCATGTCCCCCAATATTAATGATTTCATTTTCTGGTAGGGATGGGAAACACAATTTCATTGTCTTGTAAGAAGAGTTGAGGAATTACTTTTGAATACTGTGAACCTTCCCACTGAAAACACAGCTATTTAATGTTGTCTGCCTCACACAACTTTCTGTTTTCCAATTAATGTTTATTATACCAGATAAGAGTAGAAAAAATCAGTATGTACATACACACACACATATACATATATATTCAGATAGTTACAGCAAAAGGAATTCAGAGCAGAATCATAACCCTGAAAGAATTCCTCCTCACATCCCTTGCCTGCTTAATTTTTCCCCAAAACCCCAGACACTTTGAGGCATGTCAGGTTTGGGGCTCAGACAGAACCTGGCCAGGTGGCACCTGGCAGTTCTCACCGTAGTACTCCCCTCTTGTTTGTCCTTTGTAACTTTGCCTGACTTCAACCATTTGAGCTGAAATTTTCCATTCTATATCTCTACCTCTCACCAAACATGTGGGGAAACTTTCCTTAAAATTTTTTGTACAGGTACAAAAGGGAAGCTGGGAAACTCTGACGCCCGGCAGCTGGCTGTGTGGAGAGGGCGTGGAGTTGTTGCCTCCTCTGCAAGTCTCTCCAAACAACAGTGACCATCTATGTCTGATCACAAATCAGAAAAGAGGACTAGAATAGCTGACACCTTGAGACAGCAACTCGACACAGAATTTTCCTGCTCTGTTTTCTTACCTGCTGTGTTTCTTTGCTGGATTTAAGTATGTTAGAAGTCCTGCTGGGATGTTGTCACACAGCAATGTCCCTCCAGGCCAATCTCTGTGCAAAGCTGCCTACATTTAGTCAAAGTTTGAACTGCTGCACATCACTTAGCAGCTAAGTCCTTTACAATCCATTTACAACAGTGAGCAGATCCCTGCCCTGGTCCTCAGGACTGAATGACAGCTCACTGATGGCAGTTGTGACATTGAACCCAATAGCCGAAAAGCTGGGAGATATACTCCATCCTCCAACCTTGGGCATGGAGGAGGAACGTGATTTATGCAAAAGATGTGTAAGATGCTCACCCTTCCAAGGAAGGCATTTTAAGGTCTAGGT
This sequence comes from Manacus vitellinus, assembly GCF_001715985.3. NCBI lineage: Eukaryota > Metazoa > Chordata > Aves > Passeriformes > Pipridae > Manacus > Manacus vitellinus. Next base: position 16,614,263 of record NW_021940208.1, on the reverse strand, counting down.
TTGGGCATGCTACCAGCTCAGCTCTGGGTGAGACCCAAGAGTGCACCAACCAGACCTTTTTCCACTTCCCCATCCCTGCTCACAGGGAAAATCATGGGTGTAGAGGTCAGGAGAGAAGAGGATGTGCTCTCACCAGCCCTCTGCCCAAGTGGGAAGCAAGACCTGGGCTGAGCTGCTGGGTGCTCCATTAGGTCTGACAAAAGGGACATAATGTAACCTTGATAAATCTCTTGGGTTAAATTTTCCATAAAGGGTTTCCAGCTGCAAACACTTTACTTTTCTGGGTGACTGGTCTGCAGCAGCTTGAGGTACTCCCAAGAGAAGGGGAAACTTTTGGGAAGTCTGGTTGTGAACATGCAATGCCACAAGAACTGGGCTCTGGAAGTGTCTTGACCTCCTCCAGTGCTGTCCACACAGGCTTTTTTGCAGCTGGTGGGTCCACTAGCACTTCTGAGCAGTTTTAACCTCATCATACTTGACTTAACATGGATTTCAGGAGGTATATATATGGTTGTGCAATGACTGAAATCCATTTGAAAATCAAGGTATCAGATTTCATTCTTCCCTCCATAACTGATACCCCAACAGCCCTAGGGGTGCTGTGAACCTTACAGACTCCACAGAGAGAAGTGCTAGGAAGAAGACCAGAAGGAAACCCACGCCTCTGTCCTCTGAGCATCAGTGCTATAAAATCAACAGTGACTAAATCTTGAACTCAAGGACCTCAGAAGGCAAAGTAGAACAAATGCAGAATTCTTTTAACTGAGTTTGGCTATAACATACTGTAGACAAGAGAGGAGCCCTGGGAAAGAACAGGAGGACAGCAGTAGACAAAATGCCATGTCAAAGAGTATGTAGATGTGGTATGAACTGAAGCCTTTCAGTCAGCTTCCTTGCTTGTAATTCCTTGCCTGTGTAATGCAGTGCAAGGGGTCTAGTTCTTGTGTTTATCCAACAAGGGAAGAGAAAAGTATCTACACATTACCTGTTCATTTGGTCATTAAAAAGTCTGAATTCTAAATATTTAAATAATTGCATATTTTTTTAATTAAGAGACACTCGCCTTACGAAAAGTTTAAAAAATGAAGAAAAGAAATTAGAATTTCTTTACAGATAATTCACCAACACAAAAATAAGCAGAACCAATTAAATAATATGGATTGCTCACTTGCTCAGCAACAATGGGCACTGTTTTCCTCTGTGTATAAGAGAATCTAAATATTTATTGTGTAGCATATAATGTCTTAGCTTTGCTTATTTATGTATAATATACTCTTTTAAGTGCAATTTAGACATACTATGGATCCATGTAGCTTCGAATATTTCCACTTATCTGCAAAACTCACCTGCTTGCCTTTCTTGCCCCTTGCCTTACCTTGTGTTTCCCAACTTTCTCTTTCATTTGCTTTCTCTTTCATTTTCTCTTTCTCTATCCTAATCTTCTTAATTATATTTCCATCTAGTATTTCTCAGTCCCTTAACTGTATATTTATTTCCTTGTTTTGTATACCATTTCTGCTCAGTATTTATATATTTATTTCTGCATAAGATTTGCAAGTCCAGCTCAAGTTCAAAAAGCTTTGATTTAAACCTACAGTTACATAGCAGACTAGAAAAAAATCACTATCTTTATGAAGTGATGATGAGCTGTACACACATAATGGGTATAGATTTGCACATTTAAATGAAAGCTTGACTAGGTTGTTATTCACTGAATGATGCATGTAGGTTTTATTGCTCCTTACCTGCACACTGGAAAGCACATTGTCAAAGCTTGAAATGATTTTATGTACTTGAACACCACCTGATTTAATGCATCAGCTGACAAGGACAAAGACATTGATTAAATGTCCTGCCTCAGGTGTCCAGAAGGCTGGAAAAGGTTGTCCCCTCAAACTAACCACTGAAACTTCAGCCAGTAATCATTAACTCAGTATTTGGTCCAAGCTTTAGGAATAACAGGAGGCTTTAAAAAGTGGCAGTCAGAAAACACTCAATGTGATTTAGGAGACTATTTGAGGTAGAGTCGAGTGATAAGAGTCTCTCCTGATTGGTTAGAAAGGCACTGGGGGGCTTGATCCTTGGAAGGACACCTCTGGACTCTTAGCGAGCAGGGAGAGAGCCCAAAGGGTGCACGGTGAGTACACAGTGCTTGCACGGGGATTGTAAGACAGTCACTTGCAGGGAGATTGTACCACAGTGGTTACTCTCACTTCTTTTGAATTTGTAAAGGCTCTGGGCTGGCCTGCACTGTCTCTTGACAAAGGTGGTTTGCATTGCCAAGAAACAGGTGAACGCTTGAGCCAGCAGTGAGAGGCTGCACTGGATTTTAGACTTTAAAATGCCACTTGGTAGGCTTCAATAGAGCAACATTTAGCCACTGGGTTTCTAGCCAGGCATGACCATTAGATCTTTCGATTTGAGGCTGTTCTCCTACATAGCATCTACAACAGTTTTTCACAGTCTATAAAATCCACGTGGCATCGCAGAAACCTTGGCAAGACTAATTTCATCGTAACAACTGAAGGAAGTGAGACATCACCTTGTACAAAAGAAGCTTTCAGAAACTCCACAGCCATCTTGGCCATGTTGTTCCAACACCAGCCCAACCTAGAAGACAACCTCCCCTTGGAGTAATGTGCAGTCCAAACACCCAGAGCAGCACAAGTCAGGCAGAGGCTCAGGGGAAGGAAGGTACCTGTCCCAAGAATTAACCCCAGTGAAAGAAACCAGGTCTCTCATTCTTGTTTGATGTCCACTTCCTGCTCCCCGTTTTGGTTAGGAAACCTCCAATTGAATACATAAGTGCTACCCTTGACAAAACTAACCCCTTAACCTAAATGGTCCTCTTGTGAACCTCAAATGAAATCAGCTATTTAGTGCTCAGCTCATTTGTGCAGCAGAACTGTTAATGTGGTTGTCTAATTTATGGAGCAGCCAGGTTCTGGTTAACAGTGCAAGAGTGTAAGGTGGCAATGAGCAGTCTATTTTCTATGCACTCTGGAGCAGAAAACTGTATGTAAAGGAAGTTCTTCTCATAGGTGCAGCATGCTAAAAAGCTTTCACCTAAAATTATATAGCCTGACAAACAATATAAAAACGCAGATTGCCCAATAAACAAATAACATATCAGCCATTTATACAAAACCATACTACTTAAACTCTTCAAGCTTGAAATGACTGTGTATTTTTTCCCATTAAAATGTTATGGTCTATGTATAAATTGTTTTAAATTCAGATTTGATATCAGTGTGTTTTCAAAGCCTAGATGGATTTAACACTTTTCCCAAGATGAAACATTAGCTCTGGGCGGATGCGGAATCGTCTCCAAGGATTTGGTCTAGCAAAAGGTGTCTCTGCCCATGGCAAGGGAGTTGCAATTAGATGATCTTTAAGGTCCTCCCACCCCAAACAATTTTATGAGTCTATGATTTCTTTCCCATCTGGAGTCAGGACACGTTGGGCTGCCAGGGCTCTGATGCCCTTGCAGGAGCCAAGCGGGAGCAATGGGAAGGAAACCATCTCTTCTGGAGGTGAGGTCACACTGCAAACACCCTCTGTGCCCTTCCCTGTGGTTTCACCCAAGCTCCTCATTCGTTATTGAGTCTTGTTAGTTAGATTTAGACACTAGTTATTGTTAGTTAGTTAGATTGTCTTTGTTACTGAGTTAGATTTAGACACTCCAAGAGTCAAAGGGGAAGAAGGGTCCACATTAGAAGTCAGCAAAGCAAAAGTTCCTGCTCTCCCTCCTGCCATCCAGTGGCTTTTATTTGCACCATGTGCTGCTTACCACCTCAGCCACCCCTCTCAAACCAGACCCTGGCACAGGTCACTCTGCTTCCATGTGCCTGCCTTGCCCACACCTCTTTTCTTCCTGAGTGTGCAGTTGTAAATGTTTTAATTCTCCCTCTACAGGAGAAGCAAGGCCGGGCTCTAGGGGGTGCCGGCTGCAGACCACATGTTTTTTTTTCCACAAGGCTTTTCCCCTTAAGAACCAGGCAGCCAGCCAAGCCCTCAGAGACAACACCTGAGCCATGCATGGGAAAGGCAAAGGGCCTCTGCTAATCGCTGACTCAACATGAGCACCAGGCAGATGGATGCAACGTGTTTAACGCATGTGTCTTCACCTGCCACAAAGAGAACAGCTAACTCAGGCTTTGATATCTGTAGTTAAGTGAGCCTACCTCTCTTGTTGTTTTAACTTGGCACTGTCTGCTAATGCAGAGGCATGAACAACACATTTTTGAGAGAAAGAAGAAGTGGGAAGTTGTGCCCAAACCCTGAATTCTTTTGTAAACACTACCACTGTCGCAGCAATAGTCTGATACAAATGGTGATGCTAACGTGATACCTCACCTGGGTGAGGTGTGAATATGGATGTATTGGGCTGCTCTCATGTCCCTCACTTGCCTGTTTTCCTTCCCACAGACATTTGGGACTGCACCTGGAGCCTGAGCTGTACCAGCCTCTTAGCATGGTCTCAGGGGGACCAAGCAACACTCCTATCTGATCCTTACAGAGGTCATGCCATGTCCAGTCAGCCACCAATAGTCCCTTTGCCGTTGGAAGAGAGAATCCTCCTGATATCCACTGGCCACATTTCCTACCATCTTGTCACTGGTATGTATTCAACTCCCACTAAATGTCCATTTGTCAGCTGCCCTGTGGTCAGGGTATCACTCTCACACGTTCAACAGTGGGGGTGACTTCTCTGACCTGTAACATATGGCTGTCCCAGAAGTTTGCCACAAATATGCCTTCATGATCCACTGTGGCTTGCAGGAAGACCACCCTTGCAGGGGATGGGTTTGCATGCTACAGGAGATGCCTACAGCCTCTTCTGTGAAAGTCAGCTCTTTCAAACCCTCACTTAAGTCACTGCCCCTGAGTAAATCATTCTATCTATTACATGGTAAACATCCTTGTCCTCAGAGCTCACGGCTAATATAATACTGAGTAGTTATTGATCTGGGGCAGCCTGGGACAGCCAGCTGATGGCAACTTCTCAGCTAACTTGATTTCTATTAACATTTGTGTAGGAAGCTCTTCCCATGTTCCAGGATGTTTCTAAATAGTGCAATCCCCCAACTGCACTAGCTGTCTAGCACCCAAACATCTTTCTGCAGCTAGGCAATTCATGGAAACCACCACATGCAGAGGGTGTCTCCACTGTGCCAGCAGTGAACTCCCTCTGGAAGTGCTGCTGCCTTATGGGATGACAGAGATCAAGGATGACATGCCTTGTGCCTCCACCTAGACTTTACTTGTGACCTTCTGCAATAGTCAGATAGCCACCAGCCACTGCATGTCTCCAAGTACAGGCTCACCCATGTAGCTCTGACAGGAGAGGGTGGATGTGAGCAACATGGGGCCTTAAGAGTGTCTCAGCTAAAGAGGAAAGCACTTCTGTCTACAAGGCTAGGGAAGACAGAGCAATTTCTTGCCTCAGGAAACAACACAGTTCACTTCAGTCAGGTCACCAAGGAACCTGGCCTCCTTCACAAAGACCATTCCCCTATCCCAAAGACCTTTACCCCAGCCCTGGCACCTGCTCTGTATATGCTAAGTATATTTGTGGCTAAGCACAGAGGAGAAGGTGTCCAATAGACGATGAAGAAATGAGGCTGCACACACAGTATGATTCAGTTTTCCAGATTCTCCACAGAACTGTCTCTGCATTCCCCTTTATTAGAGTTCTTTGGTAAACAGCACCTGGTGTTGTCATTCAGTTAGCTAGAATTCCCAGGACTTTTTGCAAACTCAATGCTTTGATTTACACACTCCTTCTCAGCTCCAAGGCCGAAACACTCCCTTTTGATTCTAATTAACTGAATGCAGGTGCTGCTGGCTTGTTCCCACAGTGTCCTTCCTCAGACTTCCCTGCAGCTTCTCTGTGTAGACATGAAAAACACTGGCTGACATGCACAAGGACTGGGGACAAGTACATTTTGCAGTGGAAAGGTGTCCTTGGAGGAAGTTGATGCACCAGACTTTGTTCCTGGACTCTCTTGAAGAGAGTTTTGTTTCTGTTTGGTTGGTTGCTCTTTTTGTTTTGGTTTGGTTTATTTTTTTCCCAAGCAGTAAAAGAGCCTGGGTCAGGAGCCTGCTGTGATCAGCCAGATCAGGTCCTGTGCTTCTTACCTCTGGGACACACTGTGTAAACAGGTGGCCGTGTCAGACACCGATTTTTTTTTGCCACAAGGCTTGGCAGATTCAATTTTGCAGACTATCAAGGCTTTTTTCCTTAACCCTATACAAACACAGGTCTTGCAAATTGCTTACAACTGTAATTGGTGATTACAGGTATGCTTTGTGAAGTGTTCATTAGTACAGAAGAGCTGCACCATGGATGCATGGATTCTGTGATGCTCTTAAAAGAAGTTTATAATGTTAGAAAGTTAGGGGGTTAGGGCTGCAGCTGATGAGTAGATCAGAAATGTCAGTTCGGGCTCTTGAGATGGGCACCCCAGAGCTGCCTGAGCTGAAGCTGCCACTGGCAGGGACAGAAGCTGTGACTAGGTCGGAGCCTGTTTTAAGGTGACAGGAAAGTCACTCTAGAGGGATTATAGAAAAATAGTCTTTAAAGCATTCACTGACAGGGAGATAAAAACCTTAAAAAAGGGAGAATTTTTTTTGTTTGTTTGTTTTAACTGTAAGTGAAGAACAAGTGTGGAAAAAAAAAAGAGGTATGGCTGACCAAGACCCTATTCTGAGACACGAAAAACCATCTGCCACTACAGCAGGGCTGGAGCTAAAACACTCTCCAGAGAAATGGGACCGCTGACTCAAATTCCCTGCTGCCTGAGAAAGCTCTGGCCCAGGTTCATAGTCAGTGCTTTGCCTGTTGCACAGATGTTTTCAGCTGCAGAATTAATTTAGTGTGGCATTTAACCTGACCCAACTGCAGTTCTCCCCAGGACAAGCAATTGAGTGAACAGATATCTTAGTGCAGTCAAAGAAATTCTTATGCCAGTGAAAGTGTCCTGGGATTTCCCTAGGTGGTTTTCCTGTTCATCTCTTCTTTGCTAGGCATTCCATGGCCACTGCTGGGTGGTGGATACCCAACAGCATGGGTCTTCAGCCTAACCTGTGCAACTGTTTCTATATCTTCATATTCCTCAGTATTTCCACTATGCACTTCTCTGTCTGAGCTAGTTGTCCTAGCCCACTTTATAAACAGTAGACAGGGATACTAGGTTTCAGTTGTCTCCTGGTGAAGCAACTGTCCCAAACAGGACAGATAAACATGTGCTAGGAGATGGTGTCACCACTGACAGTAAGCAGAGATGAGAGTGACCAGCAGAGCCAAAAGCATCTGCAGCAGTGAGAGGCAAAAGAGCTGGGTCTCACCCACTCCGTGTCAGTCTAACCAGAATGCATCGTTTAATTGCTGGGGCTGATCCATACTAAGAGGTGGAGACAGTTCCACATCCTTGTGAAGGATGCAGCTTCTCTCCAGGAAGGCAGGCAGGCAGTAGGTTGTGCAAACATCTTCCCATGCACAAAGCCCTGAGAAGTCCACTTGCTAACACTTCCTCAGGTATGGGCAATATCTCTTCTCCATGTACAGGTTTATTGTTAGGTGACATGAGGTGGGAGCAGGGCAAGGGGATAAACCTGGACTAGACATGAATTAGGACAGCTTCTTGAAAGTAGGTGAATGACAAATAAAAATATTCCAAGCAGAAAAAAATATTTCCCTGATATTTCTTTGCACTCCTTTATCCCTTTTTTTCTAATCCCTTTTTTTCTAATCTGTCAGTCTGGAAAAATTTGTGACCATCTTTTCAGTTTAGTGATCTTGAGCCTCAAGGCTTTCTCTACACAATATGATGCAGACTGGCTTATTATTAACCAAAAGAACTACGAAGAACAAAAATGCTTCTTGGTTTATTAGCACTGTTCATATTACCAGATGCTAACAGGCAGGCAAATTATGTAGTGTTCAGCAGTTTTTCAGTTAGAGACATTCAAGGAGAGCTATTTCAACAGGTGAAAATATACAGTTTGTTACAATACAAGACTGGAAACTTCTCCAATACAGCTGAAGTCCTGGATCACCTCATTTCAGGTGAAAGAGTTTTTGCAGGTACACTTCTGCAGATCCCACAAACTTGATAGACAAGCTATAGATCAGGATTTTGAATTCATAATGGCCTGGTAGGGTGAGAAACACTAGGAGTCCACCAAAATTTGCAGATGCTGCTCCTCTAAAGCACTACCTGTTTGAAGCATGACAACATGGTAATCCTGCCAGGCAGATAACAGCAAATATCAAGCAAGAACTTCTTGGTCCTGAAATTTGGCAATAGAGAAAGGATGTGAAAATTCGTCCTCAGATTTCAATAAAATTTCTCCAATAAAGTCCAGAAGGTTTAACAGAGCTTTGTCCCTTCCTACATGTCTGGAGTACATTTACCCTCTGCACAACAACACTAGAAGAAAATCACACAAGGTTATTTTGTTAAATGAATTGCAGAACCATGCCAGGGGGCAAAGGAGCACTCTTGAGCCAGGCCACTGTGTTCTGGAGAGGTTTTCAGTGGGGATTAGCATAGTGTGTCTACTGGACAAACAGCCTTTTGCACACTCCACACCCACTGAATCCCCCCATGCTCCCAGAACTTTGACTTCAATTGTGTCTTTGCAAGGGGAAGGGGACCTCTCTTCAGAGGAGGTAATCTCTCTGAACAATATCAAGGCAACATTTTGGAATACAAAATGGGTTGCAAGATGTATAGTTGCCTTGATGTAGGTGCTGTGTGGACTACTTTGGGATATCCTGTCTGGTCTCTAGTTGCAGCTTTGCAATGGGGAAGTGTCCCATAGAACCCACATTATCCTTGAAAAGTACCTTGTATATCTTAAATATCTAAAGGACCCCGGGAATTAAGATTTAGGCAACTAAGTGATTTCCCTACTGCCTCTGAAATACTTTGGTTGTTACCATGTGCTTCCTGTTCTTATAAACAAGATGTTTGTATGTTATTCCAGCCTACAGACCTTTGTCTTTCTTGCGGCCCAGTAAAAAGCATTCAAATGAAACATGAGTCCTTCGAAAACGTTCAGATTGCTCACAGCAACCAGACTGCCATGGGATGGTAATGTTAAGGTTTGTTTTAAATCAATGTGACAGAAATACTGATTCATAAAATAGCTGCTACTCAGTCCAAGGTAGGACCGTAAATCATTCTATGAATCTTTTCCAGAGCTAGAAATGCCAACATCAGGTTTTCATATATTACTATCTGTAATTTATATTGCAATGAAGGCTTCCAGTGTCTTGTTGCTCTTAATGCTGTACAAGCCCAAAGGTTCAGTATTGTAAATGGGGCAGATTTTGTTGGAGAGGCAATGTCTTTAATTAGCCCAGAGGAAACACTAGGAAAAAACAGACAGGCTTTCCTAAACACAAGTCCTTCTTCACACTTCTCTACCAGGTTTGAAATGGCTTTTGGTGCCCCCAAACTCTGCTCATTCTCCCTGTCACATTATTTAAGTGTTTTTTTGGCACTTCAGTATGGACCCAAGTTCATTCACGAGCTGCAGCTTGTCTCAGACCCAATCTATTTGGAGTAAAGCCTGTGTCAGGCAAAAACTGGGAGTGACATACGGGGTAAAACAAAAAGAAAGTTCAAACTTCTGCCATATCTCAGCATGACCTAAACGTGTTTGTGCCTGCAACATGGACTAACCTCAAGAGCACCAAGGGCTGAGGGAGTCATTCAGTGCCTGGATTCGGTGAGCACATCCAGCACCACAAGTGATGGGCACACACTGTCTATTAGCCACAGTTCAAACCAGGCTCCAGGCTTTGCTTTGGCCAATGTTCCACCTGCTAGAGTAGAGATATCCAGAGGAACTTAATAGTACAGTGCAGGACTGACTTCCCCTCCCAACAAGTTGCTTTTTTCCTTCCGTAGCCATCTGGACGACACTCCAGCAATGTTATACTGTAATCTGGAAGCATCGTGATTATAATTATTTCACATCTACTCTCAACCATTATCACTGCCCTGGCAGGCTTCTCTAAAGCAGATATTAGCTGTTTTGCGACTTAGCAGTGAATTTTTAAGTGAGACATATTATGGCTGGTAGCATTATGTATCTGTATTGAGTTTAACCTCCTTGCCTATTTCCTTTGGACCTTAAACATGCTTTATTATATCAAACAGTAATCAACATTCCTCAGGGGTGAAGGTAGCTACATGACATGTTTACTGAGGCAGCCAACTGTCGCCACCTGGCAAGCAACTTTTATCATAAACTGGTTGAATTTGACATATATCAGCATTTATCAGCCCAGACTTTGTCAGTTTTATAAACGAAAACCAAGAGACAATAAATCATTTGGTGCCCAGTTGATACTGCATAACTAAGAGAGTGTGTTTACCAGGCTGGGTGGATTCAACAAACAAAAGGCATCTAAGGTTCTGTTATTTGATCTGTATTGAATATAGGCTCAGATGTCTTTTTTGGCATATAATCCACATCTGAAAGCTTTGGTGAGACGTGTGCTGGATGGTCTCATTTGTTTTCTTCTAGACGGGCTGCTTCAGCCTTCACTGCTGTTCAGTAATAAGTCAACATTTCCAGTGACTTCTGCTGAAGTGCTTTTGACTGAGCACCCATAACATAATTAATGTCTTCTCACTTGTGGGGGGATGGAGCACAGAGCTGGGGGGAGAAACATACTGAGGTGGGATAAGCCTCTACTTTCAAATGCCTTAACGATAAATAATTGCTCTAATAGTTTGCAATCATGCTTTATCCCAGTCTCAACCAACGTCCTGTGCATCTTCTAGGGTTAACCAGGACTCGTAGGTGATCAAATGGGTCAATATCTGCTACCTGACCCTAGGGGATAGGTGGCAGACTGCCGCTCACATCCATATAACCCGTTTCCACCTCAGAGTTGGTGGTTCATCCACAGCATCTACAGGGAACAGCAATTTGCTACTCCTGAATCATGTCCAGTCTAGTTGGAACAGGATGAAAATCTGCCAGGGATTGTGCTGCAACCGTAAACAGTATAGGTTACTACATACAGTACAGGGTCACACCCTGCATTTAGGAATAACTTAAGTCATGCATTACTGCCCTTGCCTTGGGCAAGATGGAAGAGGGGACGTGTTTTGCAGTCAGTGATTTAACACAGCCTGAAAAATCAGTCTGATACGGTGTATGGCAGCATTAGAAATCCTCTAGAGCATCATTTTCACTTCATCATTGCATCCACATTCCCTAAGGTTAATAGAAACCCAACCTCAGAGATGTTTACACTTGTATGTCAAGGAGGTTCCTTGCACTTAAGAACACTTGAGAACAGTTGAGGTTCAGAAGTAAATTCTCATTCACCACGAGAGTATGCCCTCCAGCAAAAGGGAGAAGAGTGAGGGCTGTAAGGCATTAGCCATCAGTGAGGGTCAGCAAGACCATATTTGTACTGTTAATAAAAAAGAGCCGGGAAGTGATGTCTGGTGAAAGTTAAATGGCACCAAATGTTTCATTGTCCACCCTTCAGTGCCCTAACCTTTCCCTTTGTGGGGAGTTAGGGGAGAGAGGTCCATCTGTAACAACAACAGGCAGTGAGGCAGCACCCAAGCAGTGTGGCCAAGCAGGGGTACAGTGTTCAGGCTTTCCCTAGCCTGTATTTGGAAATTTATATCTTGTTGCTGAGTTAAGATGCTCCGAGCTCTTTGCTATGATGATGTCACTCTTTTTACTTGACAGCAGTGATGAAAACCCTTGCACTAACATGCCCGGAGCCACCTGTTTTACAGCATGAGTACAGGCTGGTTCACTCAAGAGCTGGGACATCGTGATGATCTTTCCACAGTTCATCCCAGTAGGAGGAAAGTGTTTTGTAGAAAGTTCAGTTAATTGAGCAAGTCTCAGAGTGGCCCAATGGAAAGAATGGTGAGCTCTGCGCTCACAGGGGCACCTGAGCCTGTGCAACAAGAGAGGACATAGAAGTGTTGTGGGCTGTCCAGTGAACACTCTTCCATCAAGTAGGACAAACATGAGCATCTAACCTCTGCTGAGACACATAGGTTAATTGCAACATAAAAATAGCCACAGCCAGGGTACAGAGTAAAGTATTCAACTCCTTTCTGGTTAACATACAAATTTCTTACAACTTCCATATGTTTCCCTTCTCTCAACATATTTTTAGCACATCTTTTATGCCAAGCTTTTCCAAAGCCTGTCTATGTCAGATGAGCTATTCAATGCTTATTTAATTTAAAATCTTTAGAAAACTTTAGATTGCACCACTTTTATGCCTTTTCCACAACTGTCTCCTTCCCATTCTCTTGTTCAAAGCAGAAGTTAAAATTTCCAAAGTTGTCCACTTCCAAATCTTGCATCCTTTGACAGACCTAGGATGTAGCAGCTTATTGCTCACTATCATTACAGTGACATGAAAATCCATTGGGAGGTGGCAACACAAGGAAGCCACTGCTCCTAGAAACTTCCCAGCACATTTGCTGGCAAAGTGTGCTCTCCAGCTTCAGTGTCAATCCCACCTGTCTCCCAGACTGTAGCATTTAAGTGCTTGAGTTGAAGAATGACCAAAGAACAGGTGTTATTTGTTCATACCACAAATGTATCATGAATGCAGCGAAGAACAGGAGACAAGGATGAAGCTCATGGACATGATGCAGAACTCAAATAGCCTGAAGCTGTGCATACCTGTAAGCCATGGAATGAGCTAATTGCTGTATACAGAGCTTACAGTTCTGCAAAGATGGGAGTGAACTCAGGAGCTGTACTGGATGTCTGTGTCCATCTAGCTACAGCACAGGGGTGGTTTTGTCAAAGATCAAAAGACCCAGAGAAAGTGTTGAAGGTCTTGCTTCAAGGCAAAGTCTGAAAATTAGCTTGCAGCTTCTGCAGCAATGAAGAACAACCCAGATGGCATAGTTATATTTTAAATAAAGACATTTCAGAAAGACGAAAAGGTTACTAGGCTGAATGTAAGTCTAGTGACAGGTAAGTAAGGAGATGGGGGTGTAGGTAGCACTGCCACAAAAATATGTAGCAGAGGTGTTTGCTCTAGAGGAACTGAAAGGGAGTGGCTGGAATCTCCTACCTGTGCTGGCCAGAGGGGCTCATGGCTAAGAATGCTGTTTCCCATGCCTTTTTCTTGTCCTGTGGAAAACAAGGAAGCAAACAAACAAACAAACAGGGAATTAATTTATTCTCTTTTCCTTCTTCTCTGCTTTTCAGCTGAAAAAAAACAAGCTCTCTTCTCCAGCTTCCCTGCTCCCAGGGGAGGCAGGACAGCATAGCAAGGGTCAGGACTGCAGAGGGATGTGCTTCTGCTGCTCTCCAGCTGTCCCCATTGGAGTCACAGTCAGTCCTAGGACGTACTTCTGACAGGGCTAACTTCCAAAGGCTTCCTAAGGTATGAAACAGGAGACCTTTAAAGGACTGATTTCCGACAACTTTCTTTGCTAGCAAATTATAATAATGACAATTGAAAAAATATGATATTCTGTACCATATGGTTTCAGCTTCTCTAACAATGATAAATGATGCTCTGAGATGTCTGGAGGTAGTATGCTGTTACTCAGGCTTGCAGATTTTCCTGTATATCTCCACTGCTGCTCCATTTGTCAAAGCTGTTAAGTCTACTTGAACCTGTTCCATCTAGGAAGCTCATACATCTTAACACACTGTGATAATTGTTTAAAACCTTCTTTTAACCTGTAAATATGGAGCTATTGGAAATGCATCCTATGCCTACTAGTGGGTGTCAGGTTCTTTTAGTTTTTGGTACTTGTTTCTTTTTGGTACCTTGTTTCATTGTTTGTGCATTGGAGATGTGCCTTCATCACCCTCCCACTGCCAAGGTAATCTCCTCCATTCCAATACCAGGTTGGGCTAGTTTGTTTTTTGCTTGATCTTTGCAATATCTTGATATCTCCATGAAACAATAAGAAATGACAACTCCTGTGGCAATGTTGCCATTTCCTAATTTAAATGGGCTGAATACAGAGTATTGCCCACCTCGGGAGCTAAACAGTGTTTCATTGCTTTGATGTCATTTTCTGTGAGCCACCGGATGGGAAGTAATAGAGACTAGATAGGTTCAGAGACAGAGTTGTTCAAGTTATGAACACCATTCCCTGGTCATCCCTGGCAGCAGAGGTCATACTGATAGATTGGGCACCTCTTTTTTCAGTCCAGATGCAGGTAGAGGAGTTGCCTCAAGATGACACAACAATCCTTGTGTACCTGTGGTTTTGCAGATGAATGCTAGGACATCTGATATTGGGTATCTGTCCTATCATTGACATATGCATAAATTCCCACCACCATAAACAGGGATCATGCTTTGCACTGTGATTCATTGAACCAGAACTGAGGTGACTCGCCACAAAAACTCTCAAAAAAGCATACCTAAAGGGACATGGGATTGTTGGCTCTTCATGTGATCACTTAACCCAAACTTTGCTATCACTGCCAGGGTTGCTGATGTTGCTGTACATGACTTACAAAAGGTGAAAGCAGCTGTCCCCAAAGCAGGGTGTGAAGCAAGGTGATCCATTGGGGTGTGGGAAGAAAATATTTCTTTTACCTTTAATAAATAGGAGTTGTCAAATTCCAATCGCATTCAGACAATAATTTAATCCCCCCTTTCCCACAACCTAACTTTAAACATTTTACAGATTATGTATCAGCATTTCATTTCCAAATATGTTTGTTTGGATATTGGCCCAATTTCTTTAAATGAGTGTAAATAGGCTAAATAACTTTGAAGCAACAACAATAAATCATGAAGATGCAGCATATTAGTTTGATTTTGATTTAAGTTCTACTCCTAAAGAAGTGTTGTCCCACCTTTTCCAGCTTTATTTTGAATCAACTGCTGTATAAAGAACATTTTTTGTTCATTCTACTGAAAGACGTGTGGCCAGTGCCAAGCATGTCTGAAAATCTTATGCATCATCTTGAAGTTGTTTTATCTTTGAAGACTTAATGTCAGATTAATATTGATAGTCTATCTCACTTGAATCACCAGCTCTTTATGGTCATACAGGTGTGTGGTTTCCTTATCCAAAGTTATTATGTGTGCTTGGCTATGCTGTGTTCACACCTTTCTTACTCCAGGATTAATCACCTCAGCTTCCATTGTCCCTTAACGTCCTTCCACGCTTTGCCAGTAGTTTACAAGTCTATAACAGAGCTCTAAATAGCTCTTTAATGTTTTTTTCAACAGAGCTTATATTAGGTCAGGTACCCAGCCTGGGTTTAAGGATAGGTGGGGTGCTGATTCAGCAATGCTTAGCTGCTTGCCTTTAAAGCACCCTTATTTAGGGCTTCCTTTAGGATCACTCTTAACCTAGATTTCAGTGAGATTTAAGTAGTAATGCTTAACATGCTTAAGTGCTCCAATGATTTTTCCTGTGCACTCTGAAGAAATTAGGAATTAGTGGTCCTAACAAGCTACCAGTTGTCCAAACAGCTCCTGGCCTTACCAGAGCCTCTGCTAGGTCAAACTGCAAAAGTGAAAAGAAATTGCAGCCCTGACCACTCTCACGGAGACTTTTATGATCCCTAGAGAGATGCTCCTGTCTCTTCCAGTTCTATGGATCTGTCTGTCTGACAGCTAACCCTCAACCCTTCCCTAGACATTTCTACCCTTCTACAAGAAGTTTGACACCTGTGTTAGTCCAGGCTCTCAAGTGGAACACATCCTTCTGGTGAAAAAGCACCCAGATCTGACAGTATGTGGCAGTTCTGGACCATACTGGACCATACTGTTGCATTACTGGCAACAGCCTCTTCATACCTAAAACCCAAGGACTAATCCTGCTACCCTTCCACAGAGCAACATGCTAGAGAAACTCTTCTGTTCTCTTCAGAAAGAAGAGTATCATGGTTTAAGTCACTGTACTTTGTCTTGGAGTGTCCTTTGGAAAGAGAAGGATCCAATATTTATAACGTTCTTTTATAGCCTGCCAAGAGCAGCTGATAGGGCTGCTCAGCCAGAGGAGAGCAGATCCTCGACAGCCTCGGGTGCACGCAGGGGTGGTACAAGATCCTTGACGGTTTCGGCTATCAGAAAAGGCAGCCGCTGCTGGGATCGTTGTGCAGAGCACGTCTCACCCCACTCGGGGCTCTGCCAAGGGCGAGTCAGCACTGTCCCTGGAGGGTGAGCCCCACCGGACCTCATGGTACCGTAAATGTGAAGACATTTGCCCCGCAGCAGGTTTTACGGCGTGTCACCTGCTCACCAGCACCCCC
>NW_021940208.1:16514905-16592405 GCF_001715985.3 Manacus vitellinus | reverse complement strand
CAGTCCCACTTGGACTGGTTCCATCTCATAACAAAGCATCCTCCCATTTTTAGACATTTTATACACTTTGGAGGACAAAGACTTGATGGTTAATTTTGCACATACTGTTATTCAAAGCAGAAGCTCTGTGTTAGGAATACAATAACCCAGGCAGGGCGAAGCAATCTCTGTTGTTGTTTATTTAACAAAGGGACCTCAGGAAACATGGTGAGCACAGCCAGTGAGCTGTGGCATGTGGGACGTGCCATGGAAGGGCTCTGCATGTGGATGTGAACCTGTGGGTTTCTATAAGCATATAGGAGAGCAAAAAGGAAGGGCTACATATTGTGCTTGGTGCTGTACAGAGGACACAACAGGTCTCCCTCCCCTCAGACACCAATGAATAGAAGGGCCCAGAGAGGGCTACAGGCAACTGGGACAGGTAAGGTGCAAGTGGCCGTGAGACAGCAGTAGGAGAGGAATGCAGACATCAGGGTCAGTAAGCCACGTGAGTCAGAAAAAGAGAACTCTGACATGGTGCTGGTGGTGTATTTCTGAAAGCTTCTCATGGCTTATTGGCAGAAAAAGCCAGAAAAAGAGCATGGAAATACTGCTGGAAAGGCAACCAGAAGTAAGGGGGACCAGCACTTTGGGCAAGTCAAGGAGGGAGAACATCCAGCTTGCCTGGTCTGACCAGTTTGCACTGAGCAGCTCTCTTGAACTTAAAAAGTGACAAGTTATCCCTGAGGCCAATGCATGGTCCCACAAACACACCCCTACCAGGCAGAGGAGGTATTTCCAAAGGCAGAGAGCTTCAAAGGGATCTGAGCTCAGGCATGGCACATACATATGATGTGTCCAGACAGGGTGCTGGCTGATGACACCAACCCATGGAACAACCAACAATGCAGCATCACCTGGAGTTAAAATGACCAAAAAAGAAGTCCATGAATTTACTGGTGGAGAGGGCTTGCCAGTCATTCTGAGTTACTCTGGACTAGTTAATATGAATGAAAATTAAATGGACCTCTCCTTGAAGAAAATGTCTTGGGACATGTCCTCAGATGCAATGGTATTTATGTATCATCTCCTCACTGCTTTATGCTCAAATCTCAGTGGAGATGTTGCTGAAATGCAATGGGCAAGGAAATCTCAGAGCTGGCAGCTGGAACACAGACTGCTGTGTCTTTAGGAGCACTTGAACAGGTAGGAGGTGCTCATAAATGGGAAATTCTGCCATCCAGAAAGAGCTTTAAGGACATCTTTTCACTGGGAGCTAAGGTGTTCTCTCTCCCACAGATGCATCAATTGCAGATTTAGAGAGGGAGCTGACCAAAGGGATCTTGAAATCTCAATGGAAAAGTGTGACATATCCACCTGGAAGTATAAGCATGCAAGAACACTCTGCTTTTCAGATTGCTCAGATTATGAACAAGCAAACCAAAAGCATTTTTGAGGATGAGCTGCTGACCTCAATTCCACACACTTGTAATGCTACTGTACAAACAGTGTTTGTCTCTGGAGTCAGCATCTCCGGGGGGATGGCTCCACAGTTCCGCGGAGCAGCCTGGACACACAGTTTGTTCGCTCTCTCTCCAACTGACCTGGGCTCCAGTGCCTTCCTCAGCCCTACTGAATACAGCATCCATCTGATGCTGATACTGAATACTGCATTTACTGAACCATCCAAAACTGCACTTGCCTAATAAAGCAGTGTACAAATTCTGCTTCAGAAAAAGAAATGATTCAGCAAGAAACAAGGACTTCCCCACTGATGAATTTGTGAAGAGCGTAAGAGACTTTGCTAGACCCCAAGACTGAAAGTGCCAGAGAAGATATTTTGCAGTCAGTAGATCACATGTAAGCATCTGGTCCCTGACAGCACTTAAATTATCCTCAGTAATGGGTTTAGATCAATGGGGTAAATCCTTTCCACCCTCCTCTTAGGTCAGGATTTGCTTTGTTCCTATAGGGTGCTGATATTTCCCACAAGCTTCTTCCAGGGATACCTTGCAGTGGCTGATGAGCAACAAGAAAGAATG
Source organism: Manacus vitellinus (assembly GCF_001715985.3). NCBI lineage: Eukaryota > Metazoa > Chordata > Aves > Passeriformes > Pipridae > Manacus > Manacus vitellinus. The sequence continues at coordinate 16,590,384 of NW_021940208.1, read as the reverse complement.
CTCAGACACTACTTTTGCAACCAGCTGAAAATGTTTAACCTCCACACCCTGTCCCAGCTGCTTTCCAGTGTCTCTCCCTCTGATTTCCTTAACTGATTTATATAAGTGCAGCTGCATAAATGCAGTGGTTACAGCTAAGGAACCTAGGTCAGTGAGTAATCAGTTTCCAGGGGTTCCCCTGCCTCCCTCCTGGGATTGAGAAGGTATCCAACTGCACTGGAGCCAGTCTTTCTAGACTGCCTCAATTGCAATGGTTTCCGGGGCCTGATTCAGCTGGTCTAGCCAAGGTATGTCCTGCAGAAGGAGATAACTCTTGTCATCCAGGGCTTCTTCCTCTGCTCTCATTCTGGATGGCGAGTCTGGCCAAACAGTATGTCTTCAGTGTAGGTCTTGCAGTTGGTGGGAGGATTCCCACCCTCTTCCGGATAGTGTGAATTAAGGAGTTGCACGTGAGTCATTCAGACAGATCACTGCTGGTCACCTCAGATAACAAGAGATGAAACAGGACTGTGAGATGTAGCATCTCAAGTCAACACAAGCACAGAGAAGAACCAATACACAGCAGGCAAGGCCTCAGGCAATGTGAGACAGGTTTGGTGCACTGCCAAGGAGCTCGCACACTTCTCAGCATATGGAGGGTTATCATTCTGTGCCCTATATTATGAATGGTTCTTTTCAAAGTATCTTCCAACATGTATTGAACTGTGTGAGATGGAAGAACCAATAGAGAGAGGCAGCAAGCTGATTCCTTGGTTCATCCCTGTGGTTGGTACCAGGCTGGCTCAGCAGCTCTGTGATCCTCCTTAAAGCTCAGATCACTAGTGATAAACAGTGCAAAAAGGGCAAATTCCTCTGCCAAATTAATGCTCTGAGATCAGCTGGTGCTTACCATTGGGCACATGACTCTTAAAAAAAGAATTCCCTTTTTGAGCATTTGGAGTAAGGAGAATCTTTTAACCTTGAACTTCTGTTTCCACAGCCTTCTAGGAAACCCTAGTTAGTTTATTTTGTACAATAGGACAGTGTTGACTTGTTGCTGGTCTTGTCAGTGATACTTTGTCAGAAGTATCTTCTGTTTGCAAAGGTAGAAGATGAGGTTTGGAGCCAAGTCTGGTGGCTCAGCTTGGATGAACAATTTCCAGGAGTTCATTTACTTTGGCAAATGACATGGCTCATCAGAGCCTGGAATAGTTCAACCCTGAGTTACTAGGTTAGGAAAAAGACTCTGTAATCTCTAAGTCATTGGTGTGATTCTCCTGTGGTGATAGAGGGCTTTCCTGATACCCAGGGAAGGATGGCTGAGTCAAAACCAGGGAAATGGTCATGCCTCTGCTTGGCAAGAAATTGTGTATCGAGTGGACAATACAAGCTGCTGACCAGAAGTCTGAGTTCTTGATCCTATAGACCCACATAGAGATGCTGCTCACAGAAGAGCCCTGCTGCCTTCTCCAGCACCCATACTTCCATGCTTCTGTGAGATAGGAGCACATCACCAGTTTATAGACACAATTTTTGTCACCCCCAAACGTAATTTCTGTGTATTGTAACTACATAAGTGGGACAGCAGTGCTGCCCAGGGTACATGGCAAATCCCCATGGTGTTGATAGCATCACCCAACTCAGATCTGTGTATGCTTGAATATCCTCAGTGACCTGAAGCTGAGTGTCAGAGTAGTTCATTTTTTCTTTTTAAATGGTGTTCTGATACATGAATCCATTTCTTGTACCTCTTACTCTCCAGAGGACCAAGGGTGTGATGCACTTTGGACCACTGAGTTGCTTTAGCAATCCAAATAAAAACAAAGGTTGGGACCTCATTCGTATGAAGCGGATCCAGCTCTAGTTACCATGACACCATGACAATCAACTTGTTTACTGCTTCAAGGTACAGTCTAAACATTCTTGGCATGTCATTTGCATAGCAATATCCAGAATGCTTTGTGTCACTCTACTGTATTCGGGCTCTGCAAATGCATTGAAAGGTTTCTTTACACGTATGCTTAACTAAAGAGAAAGAAAGGAAGAGAAAGGAGAAGAGAGCTTCACTTTTGGTAGCATGTTTCACACAAAGTGTAATCTAAACTGTGTGCAAAATTAAACATAAGAGCTAGATACATGACCCCCATATGTTCTGGAGAAACAGGCAGGGGGGTAATTATCAAATACAGGATAGAAAACCACTGAGAAAATCTAAGGCTCGTTTTGGCAGAGTATTTAAGCATGTGCTTAATTTTAAACAGGTGATAGACTGAAATGCAGAAAAAACCAAAAAGACACAGAGAAGTGAGAAAAAAATAGATTAGTAGAAGAAGAGAGAATAATGACAGGGAGTCAGCTTGGTCATGCGAGCTGGCAGTGCTGCAGAAGGGCCAGGAGGGGTGTGTAGGCTGAAGGCAGTGTTGGCTAGGAGGAGCTGGTGGGTTGGAAGGGTGTACAGAGAGCTGTGCCACGACACTGTGTACAGGGAAGCCTGTGTGGTGGTGAATGATGCACCCAGATATCAGCTGGTATAAACTGATGTAGTTCCTCTGCACTGAATGAAATTCTGCTTGCTCACCACTGCTGGCAACCTGAGTGTTGGCTTCAACAGTTGTGCAAGTAGGGCTGGGAGTGAAATGGAGCCCCAGAAGGTCTCTGAAAGGATGGGGCCTTGGGAAAAGACAGAAACTGGGGGAAGAATTGTGAATGATGGTAGAGAATGGCTGAAAGCATGCAAAGCTGGAGCTGGGGTCAGCCAGGGAGATGGGGATTTCACCAGTCAGTGCAGGGGAGGATGAGAGTTGGGTGGGGAAGCTGAAAGCCCTGGAGTTGATGTGGGAGCAGAACAGGCTTTTAGGGTACTGGAGCAGCTAGGATCTGGGTTGTGACAGATTAAGTCAGTTCTGCATGGGGCCAGGGTAGGACACAGACAGATCACAGACCATTTAACAGATCAGGACCATTTCACTGCAGTAACAGGCATCTAAGGTAGGAGGTGTGAGATCCAGCAGGTTTGACAATAACGAATCTCCAACTGTTTTGTTTTCCCTCTGTGCCCATAGCACATCTAGGCTGGGGACTGATTGTGCTCAGAAAGAGCGTCTTGATGCACAGGAACTAAGGACAGAAGTTTCCCACATCATCAACTTTCATTTACCTACCCATTTATACAGTGTGGTGTCCTCACAGCTTAGGCACTTAAGAAAATTTGTATTGGACATGGTGGCATGGAACATAAATATCTCTTGTGGACTCAGTGAACCTCTCAGACTCTGGTTGCAAAGTCTCTAGAGCAAAGAATTTATGGAGAGGCATGTTAACCTGTCTGCTATAATAAGTGATTCTGCAATCCCATGTACTACTCATAGCTGAGACCACAGGAGTAGATGCAGGAGACAATTGCATCAGATGTGAACTGCTTGCTCAACAGGATAGCATTTACAGATCAGGCATCTCTGTGGCTGCCTCCAATAGAACATCAGTAAAGAGACAGTTCTGGTCTAAAAGACGCCTATTTAGTGTGAAGGTCTGAGTGCAGACTGAATGAGATGGCTCCCAGGTATGTATTTGTGTTACTCTTCAAGTAACAGCCTCTGCCCAATTAAGTGCATGTATCTCCTTTGCACCACCTGGCTTGTGGAGACCTTTTCTCCTCAGAGTTACTGATTCCAGTGGACTTCCTCTGAGTTTATACCATATTAAGTGCAAAATGACTATGACTTTAAAGAAAACCTGAACAACATACAAACATATGCTTTACCATTCTATGCCTAATGTTTACCATACTATGCTTAATCCCTCTGCTCTGCCTTGCACACTACAAACCACCTGGACACCTGCACATGTTGCAGGTCTATATGGATCATCTACTATTCTTCACTATTTACCTCAGGTTTGACTGGAAAGGGGTTTCTTAAAAAACAACCAACCAACCAAAAAAAAAAAAAATCCACACAAAATCCCCAAACAAACAACAACAAAAAAAGAACATCTGTGATTCAAGACACTGCAGACTTTTGTAGTCTACCCAGGCCAGGATTAGTCAAGTACAGGCAGTTAGCCCTCCACACAGGATATTTAAATATTTTTAAATCAAACTAAATCCAGATGTATTTGCAGTCACAGCTACCATGTATTCTCTCCAGCTATCTGTCTGCTCTGCTTGTGCTTCAGGTGTAAGTTCTCCTGCCAAGAACCATTTCATGTGCCTGGATGTGTGCCTAGTGATATTTTAGATGTACCAGGGTATCTGACATCCTCATCAGACTGGCAGAAAGGACCTGCAGCAGACCCTTCTGAAGCAGTGACTGGAGACCAATCCAAACCAAATACTCCCACCCAAGATCTAACATACTAGTACACACCTATGTTTAAGTATGGGAGTCTGGCTGCAAAGTGCATAAAATAATGTATTCATAGTCTGTGACTGATGCTAATACACTTAATAATTGGAAAGCTGAGGCTGAGAAAGAGAATAGATACAGATCTGACAGGAGCAACTGAATCCAAGGCACATATTGAGTCCATCCTGAGATTCTACTGATATGTTTTTCCAGTTTGATCTATACAGACTGGTATTAAATATATGATTAAAATGTACTCTTTTCCATGTGTTCTTTGTTGGGAACAAGCCTAATAGAAAATATAAAGAAGGAAAGGGGAAATTAGAGAAGCTTTCAACAGAATGAGAAAGGGGATATAGCAAACTTAAGAATGAAGATTTTTTTTCCTGTTTATGATAGCTGCTAGTTCTTTTTTTAGTTAATTAATTTGTGTTAATTTATATATACATGAGTTTATATGGGTTATATAATATAGAATACATAGAGTACTTCCAGAGTAGTTAACTGTCCAGCACTGGGCAGCCACTCTCATATGGCTACAGACATATTAAGCACCAGGCCCAGACTTTTGCTGTCATCATCAGTGTCAGTATCCTAGGAGATGTCCAGATCTTGCATAATTACATCCTGATAAATGAGTACTTTATGTTCATACCAAAAACACTTTCAAAATTAATGCAATTGAGAGATAGCTACTGTTGATGTACCTGTCTTCAAATCATTAGGAATATCATACAAAACCATTTTATTTAGGATCTTTTGTTAACACCCACCTACATTTTAGAGTAATCATGTTCACAGACAAAATTATATTGTCATTAGAGAATCAAATTTCATAGCCACCCTCAGGAACCTAAGGATTAAAAATGAAGCCTTGCTATCTCAGTAAATTAATAGGTAAAATTCACTCCAAGTAAACAAGAGTGAAAGAAATACCCTCAATGTAATGCTATTCCAGAGCAGAAAGTCCATTTACTTCAAACACTATTCCAGAGCCATTGGGCCAGCTCTGAGCTGGCACTGTGTAAATACAGATAAACTGAATTATGGAATTCCTGGGTTAATAATACTAGTTTTGTGGTTAAGAGCAACAGCATTTAAAATACCAGTACATGTTTGACAAACCTATTTGATGCAGCCTTTATGTGGAATGAAATTAAGTCTAGATATAGAAATAAAAATCACATAAATATAAAAGCCAAATAATGTAAATTAATAATAAATAGTTGTAAGTACATAGGCCATTAGTGTTGAAAAGATTCTTCACTCCAAACTTCTGGTCTTTTCCAGGAATCTATCATTTTTCATGTTCACATTTTGCGCCTGTGAAAGGAGAGTGGCTACATATGTGATGGGATGGGGCATGGAACACCCACATTAAACATTGCCAATGGGTGGAAAAGAGACCTCTGAAAATCAGCATCATCCTTTGTCCTCCTTCCCCTGCCAGAATAGCCACTTTTCCTCTGGGACACAGTCTTTAAAGCCTCGATAGCATCCAAAGAGTCTCCTCTCTGCATGATAGGGCAGAAATAATTCAATTTTAAGATGAAAATATAGTAAAAAAAGTATATGTTGGAAAATATTTAAATTCACTTCGCGCATTTTTAAATCTGCTTCCATTGTAATTGGGTGAGACCGGTCATTTTAGATGCTAAAATGCTTAAGTAACTTTCGGAAACCTGCCACCAAAATGGCTAGAGATAGAAAGCTGAAAATTGGCATGTTATGACATTCACTTTAGCAGAGGTGCCCACGCTCTCCCCACAGCAAAATGACTTTAATTTGCCCAACCTCAGAGTCCTTGAAAATGACACTGAGCATTTGCTGTAATGATTTCTCACTAAATTAGAAAAATGCCCAACTAAGGAGGGATTATCTCTGCATGTGGATGTGGCATAATGACTGTCAAGTGCACTGAGAGCCCCACTGGGCTTTGCAAGGTACACAGGGTCTGCAGCAGAGGCCAGTGTGTATTGGAGAATATTAATACTGTCTTGTTGGGGGCATCCATTGTGATACTCTACTGCTGTTCAGACAAAATTATACCATACGAGGGAATTCTCTTTGCTACTTTACATATATGAGGTACATTTTAGAGCTGAGGATTAGTTCCAAATTGTCTGGCTGACAAACTCAGTCCATAAAGGATGCAGTCACATGTGTGCCCACACTCTCTGTAGTGTATGCATCCACTGGGACAGCATCACTGCCAGATCCTTCCTCGCAGTCCATGGCCTCTGTGCCTGCAATGAGGATGTGATAGTGAACTTGGTTCTGCACACCTAGAAAGTTTTCCAGCTGCACCCTGGGAGCCCAGCAGCTCTGGTTCAAAACGTGTTTTGTCCTCCAGGTGTCTGGGTACTGCTGCCCAGGTTTCGGAACCAGAGAGGAGCAAGCTGGCTGGGCAATGCCACTGCCTGATCATCTCTCTCACCATGGTGAGGAACTGTCCCTATCTGCCTCTGCTCAGCCTCTAAACAAGAGTGCGAGGAGGCACACTTTTTTATATCAGAGCTTGTACCAGGAAGGACAGAGAGATGGTGGGGATGTGTTGGCAGAAAGGACTTCGAGAGCCTCAACACAACCGCCACAATAACACTTCAATAGCAACACTCAAACGCCCAGTTCTCTTGTTCCTCCCATCTCACTGCCAGCCAACTGGCTCAAACCCATGCTGCTGAACAGGCATGAGGAGCACACACACATGCCTCTGCGGGTGTTCGTTGACTTTAGTGCCAGTGCTCTATTAAAGAGGATGCCAGACCCCTCGGTAAACCCACATGAGGCTGTTTCTGCCTCTATTTTGCAACAGCTTTTCAAAACAAGTCTGGTAAATGTGAACAGGATGGGAGGTGAGTGCTGGAGAGTCTGCAGGGCCCTGCTGTGCCAATTAGGGTCCCCCGAGGGGTCTTTCCTTTTGAAACTGGTCCACTGGGGAAGGAAGGGCACACAGGGATTATGGGGCCAAGCACGGAGTGAGATTGACTGACTCTTATATCAAGGCCAGATTTTGGTCTCAAACTTGCCAAGTTCATCCCCAACAACCACGGGAAAAAGAGGTAGGAAGATGATGCCCATGTTGTGTCCAAACTTCGAGCTTGTCCTGCCATCCCATCTCACATGGGTAATGTGGAAAGCAAGCAGAGGAGGGAGCAGGGAGAAAGAAGTCAGAGGTCTAAGGGTCCCAGGAGTCAGTGAGTGAAGGCAGACCACCAAGGAGAGAAAGCAGCCTAAAGATTTTGTCCACGTGTCCCCATCTTGATAATACAGCTGCCTAGTGTCACCAAGTTCTTGCACCTTCCAGGCAAGGGAACACAAATCAGGCCAGACACAGTAGGGCATGGCTACTGCCTTGTGCCTGTCCTGCACTGTCATGTCTACGGTTCCCCTCCACCTCCCATTTTCCTGGGTGTCCACAGAGGTTCACAGTGGGCTGCAAGGTCATGGTCTCTGCTCCCCCATGGGATGGAGATATAGGAGCCTGTAGATCTCCTGGACCCACAGCTGTACAAAGAGCTTCAGGGACCTGGGAAGGCCGAAAGACAACACATTTGTTTTATGGGCAGGAGTTGAGGCTGTCCCAGCAGTGGCAATTTCACCTGCTGTACCTTCATCCTTGCTGCCCAGGGATCCCAAGCGCACAGCTTCCCACAGCAAGTTCAGCCCGTGTGCGAAGCTTTGTTGACCTTTTCCACGGGGATTTCCCATGAGGGATGACATCTCCCTTCCTGACTCTTCCCGGTGGCCTCCGTTGTTTCGGACACGCTCCAGAATGAGTCCCGTCCCGGCAGGGACCGATGGTAGCCCAGAGACCCAAGCACATTCCCCGGACCTGAAACCCGCCGGGTCAGGTGATGCAGCTCCACGCACAAAGGGCCTTTCCCTGCACAGACGGAGCGGCGGCGGGAGCGCCGGGCCCTGAGGGTGCCGCATTCGCGGGAGTTTGATACCGGTCCGGCCCTGCCGCCGCGTGTGGCACCCCCGGATCTGCGGGACCTGCCGGCTGCTTCCGACAGGGCTCTCCGAGGGCCACTGGGATGAGGCACCGCGCTTAAAAACGGCAAAGTGGTGCCGGGAGGATGCGGCGGCCGAGAGGGGCTGCCGGAGCCCGGTGGTCGTGAGGGAGCCCTAGTACGGCCAGCCCCGGCCTTAGCCCCGACGGGTTAGCGAGAGGCCGGGGCGGTCCTTCGCCGCTGATGGCAGTGGGCACATGGAGAGAGGAGCCGAGCCCTCCATCAGCCAGGTGTTTGTATTCACGTGCAGCCGTACGTATCTATGGGCACACATCGTGCATCTCTCTCCGGCAGACTTGCTACCGGGGTGGGAAGGAAATGTGTTCAGCCCAGTCTCTCCCCAGCCCCACCTTTAGCTTCGCGGGGAGGACCGAAAAAGCTCCCGGGACAGGGGGCAAGGGTCCCCCGCACCCCGTACCTTCAACTAGACCGGGGGAAAGGAAGAGTCCCCGCCATCTGCGCTCGCCGGGGCGGGAGGGTCCCGGTGCCGGGCTACCGCGGGGTGAGTTGGAGAGCGACGGTGCTCCCAGCGCACGATCGCAAACACCGAGTGGCTGCTTTCTACGCGAAGGGAAGGACATAAACCACCAACGAGCTTTTATTGTTATCATAATCATTATTATCATCGCCATCATCTGCACATAAATAAATAAATAAATATCTCCCAGGGGGAGGGAGTGGGACGGAACGGTACAACCACAGCTGTGTGCCCGGCAGCGACTAAGTCGAAACAAAACCGAGAGCAATTTTTGAAAGAAAAAAAAAGGGGGAAAGGAAAATATAACAATCCAAGCAGCCTTCGACCCTCCCCATCCGCCTGCTTTCAGGCACCGCCGAGTTACCGGAGAAAGCTCAGGACAGGCAACACTCCAGGCGGACGCACCTCCCGGCACTGCGCAGCATCCGCGCCCGTCTCGGTGCGCGGGGAGGTCTGCGAGGACCTTCCCGGGCTTGGGGCTGTGCCTGCGGGGAGACAAGTGAGAGAGCACTACGGGGGGGCGCCTGGGGTCCTAGGGAGCAATTTATTTACAACAGGGTACCAGGGTACCCGTCCTCATGGGCCGGGGGTCTAGAAAGACTAGAAAGTCCTTTGTAAATTACACAAATTATACAAAACATTATAAAATCCTTCGGCTGCATTTCAGCACCGGGGCAGGCAGGCCTCCTTCCCCTGCTCTCGCCACAGTTCCTGGGGAGCCGGGGTGGGTGTGCGGGGGGCTAGGGCGTGACTGCGAGACCTCTGTCGTCCTTCCCCGAGGAGGACGGAGACATGCGCAAGTCCTCGTCGTCTTCCGAGCATTTGATGGTGGAAAGGGATGAACATTTGCAGCTGTGGCCGCTCCCCCCGCCCCGGTGTGAGCTACTTTTGCCTTCTTTCTTGTGCTTGACCCGTCGGTTCTGGAACCAGATCTTCACCTGCTTCTCGGAGAGGTTCAGGTAGGTGGCGATCTCGATTCGCCGCAGCCGGGAGAGGTACATGTTCGAGGCGAACTCCCTCTCCAGCTCCAGGAGCTGTGTGCTGGTGAAGGCGGTGCGCATCCGCTTGCTGCTGGGCAGCTGGCTGGACGTGTTGTCTGGGAACGGAGCAGAGCGCACGGTCAGGACCTGCCGGACCGCCCGCAGCCCCACCCCGACGTCGGTCTCCCCCGCGTCCCGCTGAGCCCTCCTCGCCGCCCGCTCTGGGGTTCCACAACCCTTCCTCGGTCCCAGAAGCCGGCGTGGGACCGGCAAGTGGCTGCCAGGCTGGAGTTAAGCTCACGGGTACCGCTCGGCCGCCATATCCCCGTTCGCACGGCCTGGGATCGGAGGCTCGGCGGCAGCAGCAGGGTTTCCCCTGCGCATCGTCCGAGGCACCAGCAGAGAGAGGTGCCGGGACTCCCCGTCCAACCTGCTAGTGCTGGGTAGGGACTCTCCTCCCCCGGTACCTTCGGCAGGTTCCCCCGGGATCCCCATCACCTCTCCGGTTCAGTGCTGTCATGCAGGCATGCACCACCCCGCTTCCCACCCCTGCCCCCTTACCCACGGAGATGCAGTGGAACTGACGGGGGTCTGGCAGCGGGTAGGCGCCCTGGTAGAGCGCCGGTGCGTGCCCGACGCTGACGGCGGAGACAGAGTGCTGCTGGCGGGCCAGGGGCGAGTGGCAGTACTGGGAGCCGAAGGGGGGGAAGGAGGCCTTGATGAGGGGGATGGCAGGCGGCGGCGCGTGCAGCGTGGGAGGCCGGTGACACAGAGCGGACAGACGCAGAGCAGCCCGGCCTTGGCGAGCTGGCAGGCAGCCGGCCGGCAGCCGGGCAGACGGGTTGCGAGGGGTGCACGGCGTATTGGGAAAGAGCGTTCGGCGGCGGCTGCCCTCCCCTTCTTTCGCCCGCCTCCACGCAGCACTAGCGATCCACTAGAAGGAGCGCGGCATGGCCCCCACGCAGCGCGCCGCGCAGCCCCGCGCGCGCCGCTGGCCAGGCCTGCAGTGGTGCTGAACGGGGCACCGCGCCCGCTATTAATAGCGCACGCGCCATGTGATGGCGGCGCCGGGCGCTCAATGGGCTTTCTGTGGCTCTTCTCTTGGCATTCACGCCGCACGCTCCCTCATTATTTCCCTTGTTAACTAAATGAACTGCATAATGTACTCTATTCTTGTCGACCCCACCCACGCCGTAGCAGGCGGCCTCTCCCCTCCTCTCCCTTTGGCGGGGTTATTTTCTCATTCTCTCGCGATTTAATATTCTTTTCTTTCTCTTTATCGCTCTCCTTCGCTTTCAGCCCAGCTTTCAGCCCGCTCCCCCCTGTTTATTTTGCCGGCTGCAGCCGCGGGCTCCGCCGGCGCCAGCTTCCCCTGCCAGGCCCCGGCCGCCTTTCCCACCGTGGCACCAGGTCGGCCCCCCAGCCTCGACGGCCTTTCTCTCTCCTCTCGCCTCCGGGATGCTTCGTCCCCACTACCGCGCCTGCCGCCGTCCCCAACCCTGCGTCTTTGTTCACAGCCCGGTGCCGGGACCTGCCGCTTATCGCTGTCGCCGCCGTCGGGCGAAACCTCTGGCCGCAGAGATGTGCCCGCCGTTGCTCCATCGGCAGGGACATCCGCCAGGCCTCTGTGTGGGCGTAGGCGCCCGGGCACAGATAACGGGCATGGAGGGCCACAAGCATCGCGGCTGCACTGGTGCGGGTATAGAAAACCCGACACACAGACACCGCTCCGTGTCGGCGGCACCCGCGGCGGCGCTTCGAGCAGAGAGGCAGAAGAGGCGTCGGCGCATTCCGCATTCTTTATACCCTGGTCCCTCTGCTCGGTCTTAGCACCTGCCACCGCTAACACCTGCCATCGCACCATCGCTCTCCACGTGCGGCGGCCCCGGTCCCGGCCGCCACCAAGCCGATCAGGCTCGGCCCCGCATCGCCGCGCACAAGTGCGCCGGGGAGCCCCTGGGGCCGTGGGGACCGACAGGGAAACGGCTCATTTCTCCCGAACGATGGGATTTAACCTAAACACTGCTGCGGTGCCTGAATGTTTTAGCGCAGGGATCCGCAAAGCTCACGGCAGTCTCCAAAGCGAGTGCGCGTCCGTCAGAGCTAACGCGCACCGGCGCTGCTCCGCACAGCGGCTCCCGGCGTCGCGCTCTGTGGAGCTTGTTGATTTAGTAGGAGAATAAGGAATGCCAACAAATAAGAAAAAAATTATCGCAATATCTTCCCCGATTTTCCCGATTTTAATATACGGGGAATAAAAAGACAAACGCATCCATAGACTCCTGTCAAAACGTGGAGAGATTACTCCCTGAAGTAATCTCCCCGTCTCGAAACTAAATGGACTTTTATTAAAGGGGGTGAAAACAGAGGGAAAAGAAGTAAAAGCCTTGAAAGCAGTGTACTCCCGTGTCTCCGGCTGTGCAGAGGTTGTTGTGTCTGTGTTCACATTCCTCACTGAAATCCACGGAAGTTTTACCGAGACACTGTTGATGCCCGAGCCTAGAAATAAACTGATGTGCAAAAATGAAAGGCGAAAATTACAGAGCGAACAAAAACGAATGTTACTAAACATTCAGTCCCGCAACGATATAGAAAGGATTCCCAAGTGCCCTTCCCCTGAAAGCGTTAACGGGGTTTGGATTTTTTTGTTTGTTTGTTTGTTTTATTTTTAAGGGAAAGGTATTTTAAAACATTTTCCGCTGGAGCTGGCGCCCGGTAAGGGGCATCTCTCCCCGCTGAGAAGTGTCTCGCCACCGGGGGGTGGTGGATTCAGGCTTATGCTGAGGGATTCCCGCTGCCCGGGGGCTGAACCCCGGGGCTCCCAGCCGCAGGGAGGCAAAGGGTTAACAGCTTCTGAATGCACACCAAGCCCAAAGCTACTGGGAAAGAATATCCAAAAAAATAACCAGTTTTTTTTCCAGCCGCTGGACCTTATTGAATGTCATTGAAGAAAGTTTTGAATGCCAGATAAAGAGAGGCGAATTAAAGTGTGTGACAGCAGAGGATAAGCAAACACAAAGAGAACTCTGTCACACTTTGGGCAAAATCCGTGGGCTTTTTACCAAGCCTCTTCGCTATGATTGAATTAAGTAATAGGAAAACATTTTCTTTCAGTTTAGAACCATTAGACAAAAACTTCAAAGCGAATAACACTTTTTAATGTGCAGCCCAACAATGGAATCTGTTTTGTGCTGAAATGTTTAAATGGTTTGTTGTGCAACTGCGGGCTGAAATAACCTAGACTGCAGCAAAATAGCATCCTTCAGGCCGTTTTATAAGCGTTTGAAACTAGTACAGATCTTTAATCCCAGCGCTTCAAACTAGACCACCTCCCTGGTTTTTTGCGTCTCCCCACCATTTTGGGGGTTATTTTGTTGGAGTTTTTTTTTGGTTTTTTTTGATAGTGGAAATTCTCACCGTATATTTGCTGTCTCGAAGCGATCGCCGCTAAACGAAAACGGCACCGAGAGCGGGGTAAAGAACTCCGCCGGAGGGGTACGCACAGCAGGCGGCTCGAGGGGCACGGGTGGCGGGGGTCGGGGGGAGCCCCTTCCGATGCTCGGGGCGGCCCCCGCCCGGCCCTGCCTGTGCTGCGTGAGGCGGGCAGGGCGGCTGCCCCGGTCGTGAGGGGGGTCCTGTCGGGACAGGGGCCCCGGTGGCACCGGGAAGCGCCGTCGCTTGGGCTCCGGAGGGAAAGAAACGCTGGGTGGTAATTGCTACCCCCGTGCTCTGCACTCGCTATCACACCCCCCGGAGAAGAGGATGTGGAGAGGGAGGCATTAGAGTGCGCATCAGCTGGGGGACCCTCAGGGAGCAGGGCGTCAGGGGTCATTGCGGGGGATGAAGGAGAGAGAGGGCAACAGCGTTAGCACTGAGTGAGCCTTGCCTTCCTCCCCGGGGCTGGGTGGCCTATGGCACCGCTGCCTGCGAGAGGAGGTGTCAAACTGCGGCTGCCTAAGGGTAGTTGTGTGGGCATCGGCTGAAAAGAGCTCCCCCATCATTTTGAGGGACCAGCCGTCACCGCCTTTTATAATGACGACTTCTCTCTCCGGGACAGTTGCCCTTACTGTCTGGGAGTGGGAAGTGACACACACCATCAATCCCTAAGCAGAGGATGGAGAGATGCATTAATCTGAAAGAGGAGAGGAGGTGAGGATGCAATCTGGCTGAGGTAGGATGGAATCACTATTTCCAAGAGGAACACATCCTTGCTAGCTGAGGAGGACTAATGATTTGTGAGTGACTGTAATACTCCCCAGCCTAGTCCAAGAAGTGATTTTCTAATGGCAAATATCAAAATGTAAATCGAAACCAGTTCTGTACCACAAGCCACACACCATGAGATGGATTGTCCCAGGAATATGCCTTTTTACATTGGACAAACACAGACAGGAGCAAGTCTGTGAGATATTTGTGCACCCCTTTAATTAGCTTGACCAAAGAATGATTCTGAGTTTACTTGATTAACTAGAAACAGATTTTTTAAAAATCACTGCCTGATCAGCAAAATTGATTTCTTTGGATGCTGTACTTGCTTCATTGGTCTCTTACTTTATAGTACAGGACTAACTGCATTAACATATATACGAAATGTTATTTTTGGCTACTTACTGTTATTACTGGCTACTTACTTACAGCCATGTTCTGTACAGAATGAGTGTTTCCCACGGGCTTATCTTGCACAGTGACACAACAGGGCCTGTGTGACCAGCCAGTTCAGCAGTGTTTATTTCCACAGCATCTCAGAGGAGAGGTGGAGAAAGCTCTGTTCTTCTGCTGGGCCAAGGTGAAGTGAAGAGGGCTGGTACCTATTTGGGACCAGCAGGTGATGCTTTGTGGAGTGTTCATGTCACCCTATGTTTACATGAAACTCAGTGTTTGAAAACTGCAGTGTATATTTTGTGCACTGATTTTGGTCAAATGCTAGAAGCATTTGTCACCCTCAAAGCCAGGGTTCAGGGAAGGGAAACAGTCAATGAGAAGAATGCAAGTATTAAGTATCTGCAAAGAAGCCAAACCCCAGTTTTTTGTCATGAGCTCAGTGATCTACTTAACACTGTCTGGGAGTACCATCAGAGAAGCAGGAATAAAACCCAGTTGGAAGACAGGCCACATCACGTCAGACCAGAAGCCCATCTACAGCCATAACTTCTCTGCAGCAGTGGCTGTGACGGAAATCTAAGGAAGTCTATGGGAAAACAAGAAACATAGAGTGATCCTTCCACAGTTTACTCCTGGCAGCCACTGATATGCAATACGAGGAATTCCAGAAACATAGGCGATGTTAATGTTTAATTTCAGTTTTTCCAAAATAAAGGCTAAAACACAGGGTTGGAGTTTTTCCCCCCCATGGAGTTGCCTTATGTTTTCCCTCATCTCTTGTCTTATCTATCAATTCCTTCCAAATTTATAACTTTATAAATTTGGTAGCCTACCAGCAATGGTTTTAAAGGGGGCTTAAAAAAAGATGGAGAAACTATTTATAGGGACAGATAATGATGGGATAAAAGGGAATGGGTTTAAAATTAAAGAGAAGAGACTTAAATTATACATTAGGAATAGATTCAGAGGGTAGCGAGATACTAGAACAGGTTGCACAGAGAAGTCGTGGATGCCCCATCCCTGGAAGTATTCAAGGCCAGGTTGGATGGGGCCCTGAGCAACCTGGTCTAGTGGGTAGCACTCCTACCCAATGTGGGGGGGGTGGGTTGAAAGTAGATGATCTTTAAGGTCCCTTCAAACCTAAACCAGTCTATGTTTCTGTGATCCAGCCCTGCCACATTTCCATCGTGGTTCATTCAGTTTCATCTAGTTGCCATCGTAAGCTATCCAGTCAATAAGTGATCTTGCCAGTAAAGCCTGTGTCACAGGAGGACCAAATCAAAGCTGTTTATCTCCAGGACCTTTATTTTTTTTTTTCTCTGATCATTTTCCACAGCAGATATCTAGGGTAGAGATTTGCCATTTGAATCTTCTTCAATCCCATTGCTTGCTAACAGGGTTGGTCTACAAGGGAATCCTGTACTCATCCTCTAAGAAGACATTATCCTGTTCTGTTTGTCTTCCTTGGTTTGAACCTTTCACTGAGGAGGAGGTCTCAAAGAAGTAGTTGTACAGAAACGGTGGAAAAGTAACAGGAAAAGTAGGAATATGTAAAATCAAGCAATTTAAAATAACCTTTTGCTTTTAGAGAGACCACATTTCAAATTGGTGGAAACCTTGCAAGACAAAAGTACACACAGGATGGAAAAGAACTTGAGAGTAATGAAGACAAGGAATTGCAAAAAAGGAACCGGATATTAGTTCTGCAGACATGATTAAATTATGAAATTAGACATAAAATCCTTCAACCTCAGAATCCCCCCTATTTCCCAGCTTTTTTTTTACTGCCTCCTTCCTCTTTATCCAAATTTCTCACCTTTAGGTATTCTGAGTCCTCTACAAACTGAAAGTTATTGAGGTTGTCAGTCTGCTCTTTGAGAACATCCAAGAGGAAATTCTGTCATCATGTATGGTAAGAAACCATATCATATTTGTTATTTATATGAAGCATTTGAACACTTCTCTGTAGCTGATGTACTTCTTTTCAAGTTTTAATCACATTCATGTGGCAAGTACTCAACAAACTATTGATCTGTAGTATGTGTATTTGAGCTTATGGGTACACTGGTTTCAGTGCTGGCTTCTTGTCCCCTTCCTGGCAAATTTGGAGGATTTTGCAGTGGTTGTGGTTATTGCTGAATGAGACAGCTGGTTAGTGCATTCTGTGACGTAAGAGAAACAAATAAATGTTTATTAGATTCACTGTTAAAGATCTTTCTTCAACTTCTAAATGAAGGTGTACAGGAAGCTGACAGGAAAAAGCATTTTCCCCATCATTTAAAAAAGAATACCAGAGAGTGGAAGATGCTGAGCCAATAAAGTCACTCGAAAACAAACTCCCAGATGGAGTTCCCCAACACACAGAAGACATTTCCTAGATGCTTTTGCAATGCTGCTATACAGCCACATGCAGAAACACACCATGAGTGTTGCCAAAAGAGGAATATGGCAAATGGGGCAGGGTGTTTTCCTGGTAGGTTGCACACGGTGAGTGGTGAGGGTTCTGAGAAAAGAGGGAGGCTGGCTTACCTGCCCCAGGGTTTCCTGGCCACTGCTGGTGGCATAGTGACAGAGCCTGAAAGTTCCAGATCAGAACTGTGTAGCTCAGTTCCTTCTTTTGTGTTGACAAATATGTGTTCTTCAAGTGTTTATCACACATAAATGTCAAATGATTATTTTAAGTGTTTATTCAGCTTGTGTAAAGCAGACCTTACCAAGGCTTATTAATTCCTTTAACTTGCCAGTCCTGACAGTAGACTGAGAAAAGGAACACTTTGAACTGAGAAAATAATTTCTTCTTTTAATTACATTTTGAAGACTTAAAAAACCCTTTTGAACACACTAGAGTATCCAGAACATATTAGGTCACATGTGTTTGTGTCTGCATATTTGGACATGAACCAGTATATTATATTATTAAATATATCAATTGACATATCAAATGTATAGGATGAGAGAGTACACCCATGCACAACCATAATGTGGCAATTTTATAGAAATATTTTCCTGGAAGCTGAATGCATGGAAATCTTCCAGTTCATGCAGAACATTTTCTAGAGAAATGAAACAACCATTGATTAACAAAAACAACATCAGGGATATTAAGTCAGTACATGGCAAACATATGTGATGGCACTGCAGTTTTTGTGTATTTCAAATGCAAGTAAAGGTTGTGAACCTCTTTCTTCTGCTTCTCTGTTTTTGTAAGTATGATGACCCAACACATACTAAGTTTGGATTTGTAGTTGTTATAGTCTGTCCTGGATTAGTAGCAGACCTGGGAATTTTCCTACTCAAAACACAAACATCACAAATTGGAATTCATGCCCTTTTGCTGTTGGATCTTCATCTTCCACATTTGGAGAGTAGCATCCTGTGACTGTCCTGTGGCTGTCCTGTGTCCTGTGGCCCTGTGTACCTGGTGTGTAGAATCACAGCTGAGCTACCGCTGGGGATGCACATGAGCAAAGAGGCTCAAGGCACCTCTTGGAAGAGTTCACTTCTTGGCTTTAGCCTAGTGCCCCAGTCCTTCCCATCATGGGCTAAGGTGGTTCCCTCCATTATGTTTCAGCAATACTGTCCATCACATGATCCCAAGCAGAGCTGTCTCATGTTTTGGGAAGATAGTCCAAAGCCATGTGCTTTGATATGGAAAAGATTATCCCAAAATATGAGTCTTATGCCAGAAAAGTTTAATAGGAAGGCAGTATACTCCAAAATACAAGTTGGGTACCATGGACTTCTGGAATCCCAAAGAACTTGTCAGAGCCTTGAACTTCAGTTCTTGCAGTTTGTGTGAAACAGTTGTCTATGAAAGGATAAATTTATGGCCATATAAATGCTTATTGGCAGCCTTTCAAAATACTCTTTAACCCCTGTAAGAAACTAAATAATCTTAGTCAAACTTTATTCCTCATGTAGTTCTGCTGTGGATATATAAACTCTTCTCAGTACGTCACCTTCCACTTTACTTAGTACAGACATATAGGGAACGCACTGTTTTAAGAGGAGGGAGTCTAAATAAGAACTGGTCATTGCTGGCCGCCTTTGTAGTCAGTACACCTGCACAGAGGAATTAATTTGACTTATCTCAGAAATCCTTAAAGTTTCAAAAAAAATCCCACCAGAAATGCCTACCTGGTGCTGTGAAGTATCCCAAAATGCCTAACTCAAATGCATGTGCCCAGCTGAAGTCCACTTGTACTCTCTGTGCTGTTCTGCCTCAGCTGTTGCCTTTTCTCATGGATGGAAGCTGCAACTCTTCGGAGCATGGACTCTTCAGAAGCCATGGGGTTGCCTAGTGTGGGCTGTGTGGAACCCCTCTACTTCCACTTTGACTTTTACACATGAATCATTGCTTTTTTGACACCTCTTGCAGCTTGTATAGGTGAGGTCAGAGCCTTTTAATTCTGCTCCTGTCCCAGAGTATGGAAACTAGTTAGAACCCTGTGTGGGTTTGGTCTCCCTGTCCTGGGATACAAAACCGATCCATTAGATTTTAGCCATTTCTCTTTACTCTGTATTTTCTCACTTTTCCCTCTAGTTTTTCAGTTTCACTGCTTCTTTGCATGCTTTCCCTACTTTTCCTTCTCTTCCTCAGAGTGTTTGTCATTTTCTCCATCACCATGTTCCCTCGCTGTATCTCTTTTCTTCTCTTCAGTCAGATCACTATCTCAGTAAATGGAACAAATCTAATCACTTTTTGTCCAGAAGTGTGAGAGAAAAGGTTTGAGTCAGAAGTCTTCCAATTATTGCCTCCAAAAGATAAAACTAGGAGGGTTGATAATGTCTTCTCCAAATTTTTCACATTATCCCGATGAAGGGTTAGGGATAAAAAAAAAAAAGAGCATACCACAAAAGGGCAGTATTTTGTCTGCTGCAGATTAGGAGATTCTACTGTCTTGGTCACAGACCCATAAAAAGAAACAATAAGTTAATACTGCCATAAAGAGCAGGCTGGCAGAAAAGCAATGTTGCAATCTGGAAAGATGAGGAGATAAACTTCAGAAATTTCTGCAGATGTCAGGAGACTAATTGTGCCCAGAGGTGAACAAATACTTAAGCTCAGTCTTCAGCATAGAATGAAAAAGCTCAGCAATTGCACAAACTGTCCCTTCTTCTTCTTCAGAGATTTTAACCAAACTTCCACTTGTTCTTTTTTTCATGACCAAGCTTAGATCAGATATTGAAATACTTTCCTTCTTGGTTAAAAACAGCTGGAAAGGGACTGAAAGAGGGGAAGGTATCAAAATTCCAAATCCAGGGTGGCTTTTTGTGTGTTCATTAGTATACTTAATGTACACACAACAGTGCCTAGGACATCCTCTTTGCTAAGTAATATACTGGTCAAGTTGCTTAAGTAAAAGATAGGAGACTCTCTGCAAGAGGAACATCATTATTACAGCAATGTTTGAAGGGTAAAACTATGATCAATACATGTTCTCCAGTTGTTTGGTCATTAAAATAGCCACAGATTTGGCTTGACCCAACGGAGGAATCAAGGTCACATAAAGGAGCTTAAATATCTGCTCACCAGTACTGGTATGACACAGACATCTCTTCCTCAGCCACTTCTGGGTCTGGTAGCCGGCAGGCAGTGCAGAGCCCTCTCTGAAGCCTTTCTGCCATCCACAAAGACTCTTCAGCACTGACAAAGGCAGAGCAAGAAAAAACGGAACTAGCCCTCATACTTGCATTTTCAGTTTTATCCCCTTTGACAGACGAGCTGTCCTACACCAAGAAAAAACAGACTGAAATGTGCCTGCCATGAGTTTCCACCTCACTTGTCCTGGACACTATCTGCCTTTCATGCCATCAAATCCCTTTGTTTCCTCATATCAGGAGAGTTCTTCCTCCCTTCAGAAGGGATAGGAGTTTTTTATCACTAGTGGTCTCAAAACTACATCTTCCTTTTGGAGCTGAGGCAGTGAAGGAAAGATCCTGAGCCCAATTTGCTTTGCTGTTCCAGGCAGGATTCTGCAGCACTTCAGTATAGGAAGCACCTTAATCTTAAGGAAGGGCAGCAGTACTTTGGAGGACACAGTGATAAACCTTGACATTGCTGGGCTTTCCTCTTCGATATTGCAGTCATTTTGGTACTTGTAGCTCACAAGTCCTGGCCTTATTGTCATCCTCTTCATGAAGCTCTTTGCCCAGGGTATTTACCTGGGCTGATCTGTTTTTAGGTACCACATTTTTCACCACCTGGTCCATCCATGTTTTGGTCAGAATGCTATCTTTGGCTTAGGGAAGCTTGGCTTGTCTCACCAGAGAGAAAAAACAAATCATTTGCAGTACTGAGTGCTTCCACGGAGAAAAAGCCATATAACAGCTCTCCCTTATTTTAGACATTTTGGGAGAGTTATTTTTAGATTTGATTACTAAATCAACTTTGTATAAATTACTAAATCAATTGTGTGCATTTTGTTTGCACACACCTTTTGACTTTACTATGGTACTTAATGTGAAAACTTGCACATATACATGCACATACACAGAGGCAGACACTGAGCATAAATACGTGTCTCTCCCAAGGCAGCAGAAGTGCAGGACTTACTTCTTACAGACTTTCTTAGGCTTAGGCTTAGGCTCTGCCCCTCAGGTTGTCAGGATTAGAAAGAACCTGCAGGTGAATCCAGCTGCAACTGCAGGCTGTTACTGTCCCCCTGGCCTGGAGACGTGGCCTCCTGAGGTTCTGGACCACTTGTCCCTGCCCTATGGCCACTACACGTGCTCCTGCACAGCCTGGGGTTGCTGGATTAGACAGTTTTACAAACTCATCAAAGCTGTATTTTAAAAGGAAGAGGAAGTATCTGACAGGTTTACCCCATCTTATTTAAGCAATAGATTCAACGGAGCATATATGTATTTCTTAGAGGAATTTAAAAAGGGTTAGGAAGGAAGAGGAAGGAGGCTTTATTGTAAGGAGGCACAACTACAGGACTTGTGTTGTTTGTGGCATGCTATTACACGAGGGTGTGTGTCTGTATGCTGGTTGCTCACTTCCCTGGTATGTTGGGTGACCCAGCAGAAACGCATTTTCGTGTGGGATTTGGACATCCCACTTTTGTAAACATGAGTTTCCTGTGGGGAATGGCCTGTGGGGAGGGCAATGCACAGCACCATGGGTCCATCCAGGGGGCTGATCACGGTCAGCATGAAGCAGAGGGGCCCCATCCCAGCCAGGGATCCTGGGCAAAGTACCCCTATGGTCAGCTCTGCTCCCATCAGTTACCACCCTGCATGACCAGCCAGGATGCTGTGCCCATAGTTTCTGGAGAGGCTTTCCAAGAGTCCCTGACATACTTTCCTAAGACATCCCCAGAGGGATAAAAGGCTGGGGTCAGAGTAATTTGTTTCTCCACAGCAAGTTTGCAGGAACAAGCAGCATTCAGGGTGCTCCCCAGGCCCGGGGGGTGCAGCCCTCAGCTTCTCCTGCTGACTTTTGCTGCTCACTTTTCTCACATGGGGGATGTTTGTGTGTGGCTGTGAAAGGGGGTCTCTTGTTTGTACCACGGCCATCACCACGTAGCACACAATGACACACAGGCTGCTTGGGGATAGCCTCTGAAGTGACAGTGGCTTTGTGGTGCTGCTGGCTGGGTTTTGGCAGGTCACAGTGCTGGCCATAACCAGGAGTCCTCAAGCTTGGTGTCCATGGTGGTAACAGCTCCACAACTTCTGTGTTGTTGCATATTTCAGAAAGGTTTCTCTGCCTCTTCCTAGAGTAATACGATTTAGGTCAGTGCTAAAATCTTGCTTCGAAGGAAGGAGACCTTCTGAGAGAATTACTGTATTGGTTGCATGGGACAGGGAAAAAGAGCACGAGAGCATGCGTGTGTTGTGCTCGTCTATTCAGGACTGTTCCAAGCTTGTCTGTAGGTGAGTTGCTCCTTTGAGACAGATGTTTGCAATCTAAATTAGGTCTAAATCTAAAATACTTTGCAGACATGACAGCAACTCCCATGTAAAACCTGCCCAGAAGTAGGTTGAATACCCAGTGAAGGCTGCTAATACAGAATCAAAATCATGACGAATGTTTTCCACTCTCTGAAAAACAAAGTCAAAGAAATACAAAATATGTCAGTATAACTAAACATAAGAAAAAAACCCCCAAACTAAACCCACACATACAAAGGTGCAAGTCTGAGTTTGAAAATCACTGTTGTGGTTTCCACAAAGCCTATAAGTATGCAGAATGTAATTCAACTGCTTGTTAGTTCAGGTTATTTGTCAGGAATCAATTCAACAGTGTAATGCTCTTCTGAGACCAGCTCATTCTGCAGACTCCCAATCACTTCAGAAGCTGCTGTCAGTGGGCTCTTTGCCTGGGAAGCATTGCAGGTCCTGCCCCATCTCTGTCACAGCTTGGAAATTTTGTTTGAGGTTTTAAGAATACTACCTTGTTTTCTGTGTTTCTTCTACATTTGAATTGTATTTCTCCTGTTTATATGAGCTTGTTCAACCCAGGCTATGTGGGAAAAGCAGTGTAAGTTCAACACCCCTTGCACATGTCCCTTTGGCGGCCCCTTCAGTTATGCTTGCAAGTGAGAAATAGTGAAGGTTACCACTGCTGCAGTTCTCTTAAGAGGAGGGGAAGGCAGCCAAGATAAGAGTGTGCACAAGGTAAGAGCACTACCACCTCCAGTTTCAACAAATATTATTGTTACTATTTAAAATTTAATGGTACAAATGAGGTAATAATTAGGAGAAGTTCTCCCTTGGCCATGGAAAAATGTCACTAACAGAGTCTCACAGAATAGCTCAGGAGAGAGAGGCACATGTTTCATTGGAGTTAAAAATTAACAAAGGACATCAAACAAAAAAATAACCCATTCATTTGATATTTTTTTAAAATTGTAAGTTTGGAAAAAAAATATGTTGCCATTAATGATGCATACCCCATTTGGTTTTTATTTCTCAGACCAGCATATCATACTTATTCTGTCACTGCTCCAATCTGCTGCTTAACATCAGCCTCTGGGCAGTTGGGCAAAGTGTATGGCTGCTGGCATTTGTCCACCTCTCAGCCTCCAACAGGACCAGTGCTGATGATGTCCTTACAAGGGAAAAACTACATCTATGCTTCTTTGCCTCAAATTAAACTTTATTTCTTAAATATTATCACATCTTCGGGTTTCTGGTCAAATGTGCTTTGAAGTCAGTGGAAGAAATGCCACCGCTCACAATGGCTTTTGAACACCTACCACCTTGCAATGCTTTTCCATGGGTTTGTAGTTGTCCCCTCTTCAATGGATTTGTTTTGTGCTGTTCTTCACACCAGCAAGAGGAATAAGTTTCAGCATCCTCTGATCCTCCTTCCACTTCATGGTTTATCCTCACAAAGCTCTATACACCATTCTAACATCAGAGGGTTCATGGAGCACTATGCAGCCAAGCACCCCACGTCCTGAATGTACCAACAGCAACAGCAGGAGCTGCTGAGCTGTGCTCACACTTTAGAGGGCCTTCAGAGAAGGGAAGTCTTGTGTGACCAAATCCAAGGTAGGAGCTCATGTCAGGCAACACAACTTTCTTAAGATATGTTTACTACATTAGGGGTTTTGTAGGGAGCAATAGCATTATTTTCAAGCAAGTCCCTAGCTATCTGCTTATATCACACTTAGGCTTGGTTGATAGAATGGTTTGAGTATATGCAAGTCAAGTGCTTTCTGGAAAAAAACAAATTGGGAAGCTCTGCCCAAGAGGCATGTGAAGTGAGATACAGCCTGTAAACATGGGCATGAGGACCTGAACTGGTAACTGGGCCCTCAAGAAGCAGTAAAGCAGAGGCACAGTGGAAACATTTGGACCAAATCTTGCTCAGAAGATGGCCCCTCATCTGAAAATGAATGTAGAAGATGAGATTGCAGAGGCTTCAGGCTACACGCCTGCCCCTACTATGCTGCATTGCTGGTTGGGCCAGTGCAGCCCCAGAAGACAAAGTACACCCATCCATGAGGACAAGCATGTTCTCTCCATAGCCAGGCCATCCAAATTCACCATGCTCAGTCTGCGACTTTGTGTCCAAGTTATTGAGTGGATGGAAAGCTGAACCACAACGGCAAAGCAATACATTTAAAAACTAAATACTGTTTGTTTCACTCCTTATAAGTAGCCATGTTTTGACCCCTTTGCTGAAGAGATTTCAAGGGTCTGGGTCACTAAACTTAGCTTCTCTGCTGGGACATCACTGACAATCATAAGCGTGACTTCCACAATGCACGTATCAATCACGGAACGCAGGAAACCACAATCAATGTATGGCCTGTCCCCATCTACCTGCACAGTAGCGACTATTTCCTGGAAGGCCACTTTTATGAAGCTTCACCTCCAAAAGAAGAGTGTAAAGCAGAGTACATGCTCACTGCTTGGCTTCTTCTGGAGGACAATTGCCCTGCAAGCTGTGCACAGTGCCTTCCAGCACAGGAGGCTAAATCCCAAAGAGAGAATAATAATGTGCCTGAGTCACATTTGCTACTTTGTCATCCATTACAGAGCTCTGCATCCAGAAGTAGGAAAGCACTGAAGAACAAGTGTTAGAGCCCAGAACAACCAAAGCCCTATTTCTGTGTTAACCACAGTACAATATCTCCACCTTACTGTACAGACTTGATGAAAACTATGGTATTTTTAACCTTTGATGACACTAGGAGTCAGAGAAGGCTCTGAATTTACAGGTTTTACATCGGTTGACATTTTTCATTTTTTTATTAGTGTCATTAGAATAGAATAAACTCATGAGACATAAGGACATAAGTTCAATGCAATTAGTTAATATAATTAATAACAGGAAAGACGCTTGTCTTTCTACTGCAGAAGATGAAAACCAGCCACAAATATATTCTTGAGCTTTTTTTTCTGCATATGTCTCAAAGATTCCTTTGTCCACTTTCTAGATTGCTCTTAGAAATGCCTTTTTCAAGCAGTGATTATTCATGGTTTCACAATGGACATGGAGGTCACTATTAGAATCAAAAAATTAAAACCTCCAAATTTTTCTTTTGCCATTAACTTCTAATATGGAACAAAAAAAGTCTTTATTTCCTTCAATAATAGATAAGGGTCAAAGGCTACACATTAAAATCCCCTCCATTAGGCACAGTCAATTGAATTTTGAAGTTGGGTTTTCTATTCTGGAGTCTTGGTTGGGAACTAAATATAAGAAGAAGTCACATTTCCTGGAAAAAAAAAAAGCCTGAGGACAAAGGGACCTGCTCATGAGTGTTCACACGACTCTGGGCTATAGCAGCACTACAGACCAGGTTCTGACTCTTAGCTCTAAGGAGGCAGTGATGGATGATGTCCCAGTGTGAAGGCTGAGCAGTGATAAATGAGGCAGCCATGCTGAGCACACTCAGGGTAGCATGGTAGTTTTACAACACATCATAAAACAACACTGGCTGCTACTTTGATGGACAAAACTTATGGAGACTGGAGAGGAAATATCAGTTGCCTGTGACAAGGCATTGGGAAGGTCTGACTGGCAACTGAATGCAAACAAGAACACCTTTGCTGGTGCTTCTGCTGGGAGAGCAAGGACAGCTATTTTGTAGGTAAAGACAGCTTGTGCCTTTTCTCTGTGGATGGCCATTGAGGAGCTGTGGGTCAAGAATGCTAACCCAGGAGACAAAATCTCTGAGGTGTTTTGAACCTTGGTCTCAGACACATAGGTATGGTGGGACATTTGGTACCTCACTCCTGGACTTTGGAAAGAAACAGGTGCCAAAACTGTGTGGTAAAAAATTCACAGAGATTAACTGACTGAGTTCATGTTTTCACCAGTCCTTTGAGTGTATTTTCCTTGTTGAAGGTAGGTGCTCTCAAGCCTGGGTGAGAGGCAAGTTGCCAGCTGATACATCTTCAGTGACCAATTTCTGTGACCTGCAGCTCTGCGAGAGCAACCAGGGACAGCACTGGGTCTGGCTGAGACAGGGAGCTGGTGTGGGTGGCAGGGGGCAGGAGGGAAAGAGGTGTTGAAGAGGATTAAAGTGAAATCAAAGTAACAGCCCTTTGCTAATGCCCATTTCATTGTCTTAGCTGTTGGCCCCGGATGGCACAGAGTGGCATGGTAAGACCTCCAGAAACATCTGACACAGTCATTGACTATGTAAGAGTGGGAGTCATCACATTTACCCTTGGCTGCCCAGATGCTGGAGTCAAGGGGAGGTAAGTCATCTGGGCTCTGCTGTAGTTCATGGAGGGAGGGAGGCATCACCAACCATTAACTAATCCCCCAGCAGGGCAATCTCATTTCCCTAGAACCCCATCCCAAAACTCAGTGACATATATCACCTGTCAGAGTCACACTCCACATCTGAGCAATGACTGTGACCACACTGCAGTTACATTATCCAAAGCTGAAAACTCTCCTGCACATGACTGACTTTCCACATGTGAGCACATGGTGTTAAGAAGTTAAGAACATGCAGCAGTTCTTAGAGGCAATACTGAAGACAGAGAGCCTTTAAGACAATTTTCAGTTCCTTTTGCCCTTCACAAAGTCAGAGTGTCTTAAAAAAGGGCCCATCCTTTCTTCAATTGAATGATTCAATTTTTCTTATTTGATAAAATTTATTCTGTGTAATGGGCTAGATAGATGACCTACAATACTGGCCCTTTTTGAAATCCCTAACTTTCTTGATCCTGTAAATGTGTATGTCATTGGGGTTCTAGGTCCGGCCTGAAAACAACATATAGCTCAACTGAAAAAAAAATAAACCTTCACCAGAAGAAAAATGGAGATGAGGAGCATGGAGGCAGTGAACATTGATTCGAGAGCAATAAATGGAAGTATTGATCTTAGGAATGAGAAGGTTGTCCTCCAGGCTCCAGGGTACTGAGTACATGTCCCCTCACATTGAACTCAGGGTGAGACCCCTACACAGAAGTATCTGACCCTCCTGTCCAGTCTTCCTCAGCTACCAACAGCAATGTGGTCCTGTGAAATGTATGCAAAGATTCAAAAGTGAGATGTCAAAGGGGGAAAAACACAGTGATGGAAAGTATCAGAAACCAAATAAATTGAAACAAGTATCCCGTCCTGTACACGGTCTGCTGCGCCTGCTATTAGGAAAGTTCACTTTCCTATAGTAGACACCATCCCTATCACAGATTGCTTAGCACCTCTCCTTTGAAAAACCCTTGGTCCCACCTCTTGTCAACCCAGCAGCCTGTAATCCTGAAGTTTGGATTACCCAAAGTTGTGTGACGCATAACTACAGATGGTCCAATAATAGCAAGTTGGACATTTCTGAGAAAAATACGTATTTCTACCTATGCTTGATGCAAAATTTTTATTCACTATGAAGTGGTGAAAGGACTAGACCTTCCTTAAAAGGGAATTTCTGCTCCTTCATTGTGCCTGAGATGCACACGGATTGGTAAAGATGTCATGAACTCTCAGCTTGGCTTGATACCCTGGGCTCTCATGTACGTACTGCAGAGCACTCTCTGTGCAAAGCAAGGGAGAAAGAAGCACACTTCAGATCCATGAATTGCTAAATTGCAATTCAGAACAAATGTTGCCCTACGGCTGCCAAAGTTGAATGCAGAGGAATGGGAAACCTGGATCCAGTCCCAGGCAGGGTATGTTTGGTCTGATGCAAACAAACATGTTTGCATTGATCTGGACCTCAAAACACAGCAGGAAACAAAACCAGTCCCCAAGCAGGAGGACATTAGCCCTTATGATTCAAGACCAAGATCCAAGAAATATCAATGGGGCATATATAGTGGCAGCTTTGCAAGGCAATGGGACCTCAGAACTACAGCTGTTGGCCATTGCCTGCACCCTGTTCTGCACCCATCCTTCTGCGGGCTTCTTGACCTGCTCCTCTGTGTAACCCTGCAGCATCCCCCATCAAGTTGGGCATTTTTACCCAGAATCCTCAAAGACTGGCTTTGTAGTTTTCATTTCTTTTTAACTTGTATTTGGAGAGAGATTAAGGTCTCCTGTTGTATGATTCCTTTTGATTGGTGCACTGCAGTGAAGTGTACACCTGCAAACTCCCTTTTTTGCATGCTAAGGAGTGAGTTCAGTTTTCCTAACCAGACAGTGTCTCCACTGGTTCAGGATCCTCCTCAGGTTCAGAATGAGGGTAGTCATCACTTCTGCCTCTCATCTCAATGATAAGCAATGCAGAGAGCTCCAGATCTCAGTGAATAATGAGTCCAGCTCCCAGATATTATGTTTGCAATAATAAATCTGAACTTGTCTTCTTTGTTTGTGGTGTTTTCTAACCAGTAGCAGCCACCTTTTCAAACTCTCATCTGCAATTTGGACACCATGCAACCATGCTATGGCTGTTTCTTAGCCCAGGCCAAGAATATCTTATAACTGGGACTGAGAAAAATTAGAAATCAAGAGACATTCATCAAGTCTGCCAAACCTAGTAAACGGTAAAGCTCATTTTTTTTTGCTGCTGCTGCTGCTGTCAGATCAGCCTGTCCCATTTGCTGTGCTGATCTGGCAAAAGGTAACCCAGAGGAGGACTTTCTGTCCCATTGCAGACTCTCCCCACAGCGCTCTTTCCCTGTCCCTATGTCTTCAAGACATTCTCCTTTCTGCTCCTTTTTATTTGGTTGCTCATTTCTGTTACCTTGGACACAAGGCTTGTGCTTGTAGCTGCTCTGCTTTTCATCTACAGAACAAGTCCAGCTCCAACCACCATTGAGCCTCTGAATTAGATTTAGTTTTTTCTCCACTTTTTTTCTTTACTCTTTACTTTGTCTTTCCTGCTGTGGTCTAAAAAAATTATATTTGGTTCTTGTTTCATAAGCTAAGAAAATGACACATTAAAAAAAAGCACAACCATAACTGCTTTTACCTTCCCAAGTAAACAACATCCAAACTCCCATGTTCTCTTGAATGGATAACAGTGGTAACTGAACCTGGTGAAAACTCTTGAAGACAATTTTCTATCATATAGAAATCTATCATATAGACATTTTTGTCAAAATCAAAATGTGCCTAGGGAAGATACCAAGCATGAAAAATTTTCAGTTAGAAGAACTTGCAGTGGTTTTATTATTCTTTATTATTCCACACTAAAGGATATTGTGACATATTCAATTTTGATAAAGTCAAAATAAAATGATTTGATATTTTTATTCTAGTACTGGTGCTATTGTAGCACATATCATTACCTAACATTTTATTATGATGTTTTCTCTGTATTAAAGTTAAATGAACTGTAAAATGAAAATGTACTGAATTACCAAAGCAAAATCTTTCAAGGATCCTAAGTCATACTTTTTTTTTTTTTATTGAAATGTGAATTCAGCAGAAATTTTTAGGTACTGGCTTTGCTCAATATGAAATGCCAAGGAGTATTCAGAGCACTCCTCTCCCTTCTTCCAACCGCCTTGGAATGGAACAGTTGGCTTCCTGTTGCTCCAAGTACACTCCTATCCATCATGGGACTCCTTTTATAGGTAGCAGGTTATCATAATCTGCTATTATTGTGAAACACAATTCATGAGCTGCCAGTAACACCATAGGTTGGCTTTAAGGTTGATGTGTCTGATAGCAAAATGCATCAAGCACAAACCATGTCATAGCTACTTATGGGAAGAAAAATCATCTGCTTGTGCTCAGGAAATATCAAACCAACAAAAAACTATGTTAGTTCAAAGGAAAACACAGAAGCAAATAAAGTTCACATCAGTGCAGAGTAGACAAAATATCTGTTCTCTGCCTTTTGACTTCTGTGAAGCAGAATTTAATGAAACCCTTCTAATAAAATGCCAAAATGTTTGAACTCATCTACTTGCACCAAGTCAGGGTGCACTGACTACATGCTCACTACAGCTTAAGATTTTTGGTTTCAGTTTCACAGTAGTAATTCTTCATTAAATTTAGTTGAAATGGGATGTGTATTTAAAGTAAACGAGGATGTTCACATGGCCTTTTCATTGGATTGACTAAAGCTATTCAAACTCCTGATTTCAGGCAAACCTTAACCATGTTCTGTCACTGATGAGGCTGAACTGATATGTAGAAGGAAGGTATCTCCAAGATTCTGCAAAGCTGAAACATGACATGGCTCAGTGGGAAGACATTATTGTACCATGAACTTCTAAAAATTAATTTTCCTGTCCAAACATTCTCTATTGCTTCTCAGATCAAGATAACCTTTGTACAAGTCTGTATGGAGCAAAGTGAACTTTGCTGCTGAGATTGGAATTCTAGGGAAGAGCCATGGGCAAATTACTATTGAATTTCTTCTTCAGGGGATAATTTAACAGCGATCATGTTCAGTATGATCCATGTGACTTTTGAATGGAGTAGAGATGACATAAAATTTCTCCTTTTTTTTTTTTTTCACAACTGTGATGCCAGTCTGTTTTATGCCGTGACTTAACCTTTTAGCCCCACACAGGTATAAATCACTTTGATGAAATGCTTACAGACCTGTAACCTCTTCTTGCAACCTCATCCAAAGAGTTGATCTCTAACTGACTTTCCTGCATTTGCTCACCTGTATCTGCCTTGGCACAGTGGAAGCAAAAAAAGCTGGTTTTAACAACAAAACCCCCACATTCTCTCCTTCTCATAGAAATCATTAAATATCTCATGAGAGACTTGGCAGTGGTCCAGTGAAAATTCCCTTGTCCTTTTGTTCTAATCCAACTACCATGAGCAGAAACAATTAAAACTGAGGCTTTGACTCTAGAAGTGCATTGGTATCAGGGGTGGACCCTCCCTAATTCCTGTTTGCAGTCTGGGAGCCCTGTAAGAGAGTGATTAGTCTTTACTGTGCATCCCCTGTAGACCCAAATAATAGGGAAAGCATGAACACTTGGTTATTCCTTTCCAAAAAGTGTAGGAAGCTTCTATTCCTTTCCACGCCTCCTGGAAACAGCCCATCTACCTTAGTTACCATCTAGTCCTCAAACTTGACAGCAGAGAATCATAGAATCACCAACTACACTGAGTCAGAAGGGATCCATCAGGATCATTGAGTCCAAATCCTGGCCCTGTGCAGGACACCCCAGGAGTCACACCATGTGACTGAGAGCATTGTCCAAACACTTCTTGAACTCAGGCAGGCTTGGTACTGTGACCATTTCCCTGGGGAGCCTGTTCCAGTGCTCAACCACCCTCTGGGTGAAAAACATTTTCCCTGATATCCAGCCTAAACCTTCTCTGACTCAGTTTCATGCCATTTCCTTGAGTCCTGTCACTGGTCATGAGAGTGAAGAGATGATGCAGTGCCCACCAGACCTGTCCACTCTAGAACTTTAGAAGCAGTGTCTTAGCTTTGTGACTGCTGTCATGCAGCTAGGATGCTAGTTATGGCACTCAAGAGAAGGGTGAAAGAATCATAATCATTATTATGCTCATTTCTACCAGACTTTGGTTCTACAGTATTTCCCTTTCTTTAATGTAGAGTTGTGACAGGACATGAAATACTGGGCAGCTGGAAGGTTTATTTCTCTCCATTGTCCAGCTGTGACTCTCAGAGCACTATAAATTGCTGAAGATGTTGCCTTCATGAATCTTACATCCTTCTCCAGGCTGATGGATGTGAGAATATGTATAATACCCCATTGTCTGCAGTCCTACATGATATAGGCACTTGCTCGTTACTGTACTTTGGCAGGATTGTCTCCTCATGTGTACAGTTTAATACACACACTGTCATCACCACAGTAAGATTTGTTTATATGCTCTATGTTTTAAACTACAAAGTTGTTAAAATGTTTGGGGCTTAGGTTTGTGGTTTTTTTTTTTTTAAATGGAACTTTAACTTGCGAATCTAACATTTTTGGAGAAAGCTCAGATTGTTAAGGAATCAGCAGGACACATCACCAAGTTACAATAGGTTCACTTTCATGTGGATGCTGTAGCAGGCTAGCCTTCATGGAAAAACTCTGAATGTGAATTTAGCTAGTTTTGGATAAAGACGCCTTTCAGCGTCAATAAACACCATGAATGCAGCCACGGTAGAGTTACAACTTAATGAGATGAGGGGAAGTGCACAGGGTCAGGCCTCATCTCCCGGCCTCTGTCATGCTAATCAGCTGGGCAGCCTGCAGCTGAAAAACTGCTGGAATTTTTATTTGCATTTCATTTAGTTGGAAGGAAATTGACCCAGATGGTCCACAAAGGCAATAGAAGGCTGGCAAGCAGTCTAGTGCTGCACACTTTTCTGAGGGGCTGCACTTGTCCGCCCGTCCCTCTTGGAGCCCAAAACATAAAAGATTAAAACAGCGTAAGGGAATTGATTTCATGATTTTTAGATAATTTCCCTAAGATTTCAGAAAAGACCTAAAAAACCTAATTTAATCAGCCAGGAGCTCAATAGTAATTAAAGGGAAGAAAAGCTGAGATAATGAAAGAGGTGGTGGGGATTTTTGCTGTTGCTGGTGGGAACCTTTCTTAATTAGAAAAAGTCTAAAATCTAAATGATGTTAATGACGACAAGCATGAACACTTATTGCAAAGACACTGTATCCTTGGTCAGTTTAGATGATTGATGGCAAATCTGATAAACTTCCTTGGAAAAACCTAAAATAATTCGCTATGCATTTGTCTAAGCCAAGTATTTCTGTGTGTTTGCTCAAATGAACCATACTGGTGTCACTGTTATTCCTTTGGCCAAAGCTTAGATATTTGCACAAGTGATGTGTGATTCCACACCATCTGTTCATGGCTTCACCTATTTTGCTTCGAAAGCTTAATTAAAACTCCAGTAAAAATAAGGTCACTTCAGATTCCACCTACTCTTCCAGTGTATTCTAAGAGATTATAACATTTTAGAGCAAGTGCAGCAACCTCATGGAGAGCCAGCTGATGGCATATCTACTTAATTGCAAATTATAAAACATAACTGTAATAATTTTATATAAAGTATTTCATAGGGGCAAACTTTCAGACAGAGATTGTCATACCACCGTAGAAGTGCATGAAGCTGGAAGAAACGGCTGGGGATCCTTTATCTTCTAGTTGTACCAGTGAAAGTTCTGCCCACTACCTCCACCCTCCTGGAAGGGGGGAAATGGCCAGTCTCCAATTTTGTACCATCATTACTCTAGTCTGAGTGAAGCTTCTGTCTTTGTAGATAGTTAGGTGGCCTCAATCAGCAGTGTGCTAACCCCTCTGGTCTGGATAGTTATTGAACATGCGCAGACAAGTCTTCCCAGTGCAAGTCTTGGGAATCAAACCCAGTAACTTCAACAGAATTTTTCTGATTTCTACTTGTATAGAAGTCCAGTAAATCTGGACTAACCCCTTTGGGGTTCTGAATTCAGGCATGCTTTTGTTCTCATGACAGGGATTCTATCTTTGGGGAAATGTGACAAAAAACACCCCCACAAAACCACACAATAGAATGGGCACGCTGACAGTTCGTGCAGGAACAGAAAGGTCTGGAATTTTTCAGCTCCTTCTGGTTCTCTGAGGACTTGCAAGTTGGTCTAACTTGTGGCAGCTCAACTGCCAAGCAGCTGCATGAGTACACCACCAAAGTGACCCAAACATACCACCTGATCCCTGCTACAAGCGAGACAGACCTGATCTTTCCATTCCAAGGCATTAGTGACTCAGCCAGGAGTTATCTCAAGGACTGGGACAATCGCACTTGAGCTTTGATTTTATAAAGCTGACACAAAGTATTGTCCTCAGTCCTCTATGCAAAGCAGATTGGGATAATTTCCATTTCCAGCACAGTCAGAAGTCCTAAACTGCTCCTGATGTTCCTGCTGATATTTCAGTAGCTAAGAATGAATGGAAGAATGATAGGAAGTCATTAGCTCCTTTTCTTGATCTGGCAGTGGCCTCTTTAGTAACCATGGGCAATTTATAGGACAAATATTTATTAGGAAGACAAGATTTATGTGGTTCTGAAGACCAAATAGTCAAAATGTAGCACCTTAAAGTCATACCTATAAGGCAGGTATTCAGGTGATGCACTAATTACATTAAACCCTGAAGCACATGAGACATTCTTTAAAAAATTTTAAAGAGCTCTTTCCTGAGCAGGTACCAGAGGCTTCGCTGAAGGATGTTTCCCTGGAAGTAGCAGTGGTCTGAGCAATGTAGCAGAGTGAAAGACTTAGAAAGGTCAGGTTGGACATTCAACATCAATCGGACAAACTTATTCACAAACATGGGTGCTTCTGTCTCCTCGCAAGCCTTCTCAGTGCAGGTATAATCCAAATTTGGGTCTGAACAGGGACTCAAGGCTAGAACTCTATGGGGCAGGCCCTGATATGTAAGCTACATTTGGACTGGTACCTGAAATCTTAATGTAGAACCAAAATTGCCTCCTCTTCATACTGACACGGCAGAAGAAAAAGTCTGAGCTAAACACAGAGTTTTTCTATTATTGCTGTATCACTGCTGACCCAGAGCTGCCCCATCTCCAGTGTGTGAGATGCTCACCACCAAGTTGCTTGTTTCACATTCCAGTGTTGCATGAAATTGCCACTCTCTGTCTGGGGTAGCTGTGGTGTGTAGGTGGACTGAATTCAATGAACCATACACAAGAGTAGCAGTAGGCTGGGCCTCCTAAGTCCCACTCATAAGGATGACCACAGGGCAGATGATGGACTAAGTTTGTTCTCTGGCCCATCATGCTCATGAAGCTCATGCTGAGGGAGTTTGGATGAGCAGAGTAGAAACGGAAGCTAATATAAGAAAAAGAAAAAAAAGAAAGAAAACATCTGTGAAAACCAGCAATTTCTTTAGAAACCCTTCAATATGGTTAAAGAAGCTTGCTATCATCCTGGCACATGTTTCAGCAGCTATCACTAAAAAGGGTTACCAAGACCAGAGCCATAGCTGCTGGAGCAGATGGAAAGATTCAGCTCAAAAAAGCTAAAATGAAACTAAAAGCTCTTAAATAAACTAAACAGTTCTGGGATTGATGAGTCCTGCAAGTCCTCACTGCAGGACCTTGAACACTGCTTGTTTCTAAGTATGTTTCAAAATATTTCAGTGTCCTTAACACATTTTCCTTGAAGACTGCAAAAGCCAAATATGTTGTTTAAGGTGGAATCTTGAGAAGGTCTCTGGCAAAACAGGAGGTGTTTATTCAAACATCTGGTGAGGAGAGCTACAGGGTGAGCTGGACACTGACTAACTCTCCCTCTAACTCTTCCACTCAGAACTGGGACCTGCACACCTGGGAAGGTGCAGGTAAAACAGAGAGCCCAGAAGAAGACAATAAGAATGACAGTAAGTTTGGAAAATGTGATATATAATGAAAAAAATGGAGTTACTCTAGTGTATGCCAGGGATTTTTTGATAACATTTTTCAAACATTACAGGAACTGCTGCAAAGAAGGAGCAAAATGCTCTTCATGCCCATATAGGACATGAAATAACATACTTAGGTGCAGTGTGGAGGCTCCCATAAGACACTAGAGACACTTGCTAACAGTATGAACAGTGAAGGAGTGGAGCTGTGTTGGAGAAGTGTGTGCTGTCCAGCTTGCAGAAACCACCAACTGACAGGTAAGGGTGACTGTGTTTTGTGGTGATGGTTTGTACTAAAAGACTGCTTGAAAACCCCTTCAGCCTTATTTTTGTACTCTTTTAGAGTGAATCTACTTTGATGACTTCAGCTTTCTGGGTACTTTTGGTTTGATTATGTAGAGTCACCTTACACCATGTGTAAGGATGTCTGCGAAGATTCATTCCTCTAAAAACAAAATAGTGTCAAATATAAGGTTCTAGTTTGTGGATATAACTCAGATAAATGTAATAGGTTTGCAAATTCTTGTCCTAAGTCTGAATTTGATCTCTGTGAACCTGATAGAAAAAGTGTTACAGAACTAGTAAAGGGAAATAATTCCAAAACAGCTAAATGATTTTAACAGAAGAAAAATCACACTACAGAGCCCTGCAGTTTAACTTAAAATTCAACAGAAAGTTAATTCATTAGTAAAGTCACTCAAGCTTGACTAATAACAGTCTGAGACAGAAAATCTAGCGATTTAAAGTAAACCCTTAGTTGCTTGCATAACTTGATGCATATGATGCCAGCTGCAGAAATTGCCATTTCAAACCTCGCTCTGGTTGGCACAATGGGAACAAATAGCTCTCAGCTGCAGGTGAAGCCTACCAGACCTTTCTCCTCAATCTTTGTATAGTGTCAGTTCTTCTTAAAAAACAGCCATTAAATTATCGCCATTGTCTTGGGGGAATGGTGATTGATGCCTCTTCTTTTATGCTAACTCAGCTTGTCTCTCTGCTCTAAATGGCCTTGTCTTTGGCGTGGATGTTGGTAGTACATCATTAGGTTTTGGTACACTTCGTGCTGCCTGCTCGCTCACAGCTTGGCAACCAAGGCTGTCAGATGACGTGGCCGTGCAGCAGATTAATACAACTCTCCCAAACTCCTTAATGCAAAAAGCTACGGGCTCCCACCTGCTGGGGCTCAAACAGGGTGCTTTGCAGGGAGTTCCTTCCCTGTGTGAGTGTTAAGGTGACAGGTAAAACAACAGGACTCAGTGCTTCTTGCTGTATCTGTTAGGTGTCA
This sequence comes from Manacus vitellinus, assembly GCF_001715985.3. Lineage (NCBI taxonomy): Eukaryota > Metazoa > Chordata > Aves > Passeriformes > Pipridae > Manacus > Manacus vitellinus. The sequence continues at coordinate 16,553,496 of NW_021940208.1, read as the reverse complement.
TCCCAGCTGCCGCAGGTGGCTTGGGAGGATGCACACAAGGGAGCGGGAGCTACAAGAACTCTCATGATGGCAGTGGAGCCCAAACCAACCGTTTCAGGTGTTTATGTTGGCATTCAAGTGCTGTTGTTTTGCAGTTGCATCAAAAATGTGAGCTACTCCTTCATATGCTGATACACTGCAGAGGATGGCCCTTTTTTGTACACAGCTGATCACTGTTTGTAAAGTACAGCCACATACCTTTGAAGAGGGATCAAAAAGAGAAGTGAAACCAAGGAGAAAGAGAAAGCTCTAAGGGTCCGTAAGGAGCAAAAAGCCTGTTCTGTGAACACCAGTGCAAGCCTCCAGCAAACCCAGAGATACTGGTGGTTATCCCTGTGACCATGACCAATATGGTCCTGAGTGCTTTTTGCCATGCTGGCTTCCCTGGGAAGCACTGAGTGGTTTCAGAGGTGACTCACATTCATGCTGGCAGAGCAGAGGGTCAGCTGCTAGTCAAGAGCCACTTCCCTGCTGTGCCACCGTGCTGACCTGCGCTGGGATGGGGACTGGGCCAGGAATCAGACCTGACAGTGCTGTGGTTTTGGATCAAGGGGGTTGGCAGTCTGAGCTATGGCTCCAGCCTGAGTGAGCTGTTTCACTGTCTTCCTGCAAAGCAGGAATAGCTGTGGTGTACTCACAGGTGACTTCTGAGAGTAAATTTCTAAGGAGCTGCAGGATTTTTTGACAAGGAGATTAGAGGGTCAGGGAGGACAAAGACAGGAGCGTTTGAAGATATTTTTCTTGTGTGAAAAATCTTCCTTCTAAGACTGTAAATCTTGAAATAAAAGAGCCAGTCTTTACATCTCTCTGTTTCCCTGTGTAGCATCACCCTTCACCTCACTGGTCCTGTTCTCCCTCTTCCTCCCTTGCCCATTTTGATTGTATGTTCTTTGAGCAGGAAAAGTTCCTTGTAACATGTCTGAATTGGCATAACATGCCTCTAGTGCTGGCTGTGGTTTGTCAGAGTAAAATGAGCCTTAAATACTTTATTTTTTCCTTTCTGCCCCTCAAATAGCCATAGTTTGAATTAACTGTGGTATTCACAATTTGTAGATTTCAAACTTACAAGTAAAGACAGCAAGTACTAAAATAAATAGACACATAAAAATTGTTATCTTAAAGAGATAAAAAAGCTTAGCCGATCAACTGTACATCACACCTGGGGAGTGTGTGAAGCTTACCCATGCATCTGTACTTGACAGATGGGTGGCCTGAGCACAGGGTTTGTTACTCAGGCTCATATTTTTAATCAGCTTCTGACTCAGGAGGCAACCTATGTGTGCTGCAGTCACCAGAGCACTTAGCAGATGTCATACAGACAAAATCTCTCCCACTGTGAGCCTTGTTTGAACTAAGGGTACTCACAGGACACTACTAGTGAGATTACTATGGTGTTCATGGTATAACATGACTCTATTTAGTGCATAATGGGTTTTACCTTTAACTCATTTTGTATTCTTTTTCATTTTCTTTTTAGGATAAAGAGAGACCGAGAACCTTATTTCTCCCATACATTAAGTACTGGGTGCAGTTCAAGTCTCTGCATCTCAAGAAGGATGTACTGAAGTAGAAGATACAGAAAAGGGCAATGAAAATGAGTGGGGGTGAAGCAGCCACTTCACGTGGAGAGACTAAAAAGGCTCCTTAGTTTAGAGGAGAGAAGGCTGAGGGGTTATGTACAAAGTTCACAAAAACATGAAGGTGATGGGTAAGGCAAACTTGGAACTGCTGTCCACTAAATCCCTTAATTCAAGCACCAGAGAGTGCTCTGGGAAACTTGGGGAGATTGGTTTAAAACACACACGGACCAGTGCATGGCTGGTAGCAAATACCCGGAAATCATGTCCATGGGAGGCTGCAAAGGTGAATAGTATCAGCAGGTTCTCAATAGGAGTAGACACCTCTGTGGCCAGCAGGCTCATGAGCTGGCATTCAGGACCCATGCAGGTACCTCCCACTAGCATCCCATCACCTCTGGAGCTGGGAGCTCCCAGCAGTGCGAATGGACCACAGCAAATGGTAAAAATCCTGTGCTCTCCCTCATAGTGGCTCCTACTGCCCACAAAGGAGACAGAGTAGGGGGGTCAGGGATCACTGGTCAGACCCACTAGAGTGTTTCTCAAGTTCACCTTCTGCAGTTTTCTTCCCCAACGGCTTCTTGCTCTCCCCAGAGCCCAAAGAAAGCTCTCACTTGCAAAGGGACCACCATGGACTGGCAGGAAGGGGGGGCATGCCATGGAGTAGATGGTTCTCATGTCTCTGAATGTGGTCCTGGAGTTACTTTTATTCTGCTTTGGTGGCCGGGAACAATACTCCTTCAATAAAGACACTGGTTTAGAGTGACTCTGTTTACAGCCAACTCCAAACAACTTTTTGCAAATGTTTTCCCAAATACAAAATAATAAATCTGCTTTGGTGGCATTCAACTCCTTCGTATCATTCCTTTCCAGAGATGTGAGGGGAATATGGTTTGTTCCAATGTTCATGGACACAGAGCCTTTGTCAAACATGCTCCTCCATGAAGAATCACAGTAGGAAGGGATCATCTGGTAAATCTTCAAAGCTCCAGGAATTGCCCAATTGCACATTAGGAAAAAAGTGTCTCTAAGTTACCAGTTATGGCCTAATCACAAAATATAAAAAAGAAGTATCTTAGGAATGCACAAAGCAATAGTCAAGGAATCTGCAGACAATCCAGTGATTGCCCAACTGCTGAGCAGATCGCTACAGGTGAATTATAAATGCAAACAAAATCCTTTTACAGATAAATTTGCAAACAAGAAAATGTCAGATAAACTAGACTTGGTTAGAAGTCCTGTTCTAGTTTTTAAAACCTTGATTTGTACAAAATTGGAATAATAAAAATAATGGCTCAAAGGCCTGTTTCAGATATGGGTTGGGGTATTTGGGTTTTTTTCTTAAGTTTGTAATTGCTTCTTTTGAATGAACATTATGCCCTTGGAAGATATTTGGGAACTACAGAATTCAATCAAAAGCTAAAGAAACCTTCCTTTATCCCTCCATTTTTCCAGCCAACCTTTCTGTAAGGTAACATGCTGCCCCTACTCAACATCAAAGACCTTCCATGTGTTGTTTCTGCTGTTTTCTTTCATCTTTGATGTGGTTAGATATACAAAATCATAATTATGTGAATCTAGAAGTAGAAGCAGAGTCTACTCTCTTATAGCCTGTTGCTAGATGAAGGGGATTTAACCTGTTCCTGGACTTTCTTTGGAACACTCAGACTCATCAGTGATCCCCATATGAGCTGCTGTGTTTACTGAGGTCATCCATTTTATGGATTAAAGTACTGGATTTGCCCTGGTTCTGCATCAGGTCAGAGCTGGATGCATTCTGCTGGAAGCTCCTGAGAAAGCATTTTAACCTCTTCAAAGCTCCTGAGAGCATTGCCAATCCAAGGTGACCATGAAGAGATAGCTGTGTTCAGGGGGGAAGAGGAGAAAGGGTGGGATGGCCAAACTTTGCATGAACAGGAATCCAAACACAGCACTGCCTCACACCTCTCCCCTCTGCTCATTCCTTTTGCTGTCTTCACACCAGCATGTCTTCTGGACTCCCAATTGCCTTAATATCTCTTAACTTCTTAGTTGCTCATGCCTGTAAACAGCCCTCAAGATTCCAGCAGGTGAGATGTGAAAAATGAATGGTGAGACCTCTGGAAAAGAAAATCAGTGTCTTCAGATCCTGTGGAGATATACTCTGAGAGACTCCTTCTTCAGGTTCCACCCAATTTCTTCAGTAGTAAGGATCACCCACATTTCTGAAACACATTAATCCCATGTCTGTCTTGCCTGCAAGTTATTCCATGTACAGGGTGACATGGAGCTGGATGTGTAAGCAACTCCAGCTCCTGGGAGTGTAAATGACGGTGAGCACTCGAATATCTGGAAGGAGGAGATTTGCATCTAGCATTTGGCACAACACTCCAATAGCTAAAGGGCTTTATCCAGGTGCATGACTTGGGTGTCAGAACTGATATCCCATGACTGTCTGAGAGGCCATTGCAGTTGCTAGCACATGGGCATGCGAGGCTTGCAGTTCTGCTCCAATTGCTGGTGCTCAGGCCTCCACACACAGCCAGGCACACAGAGCCACTGTGCCCAGGAAAGTAGGTAGAAATGGAGTTTAAAGAGAAGATGGAATAGACTGCAGTGATCAGGCACAGAGACAGACCAGCAGCTTCATTACACACAACTAGCCCTTTAGATTTTCTTTCCTTCCATTCTCTTACATTTGTTTCCTCAAAGCACTTCTACCTCTTCATCCTACATTTAGTCCTTCCCTTACAGGACCTGCTGCAAGTTTTGTACTACCCCAAAATGTTCTTCCCACTCTTCTCATACTCTGTCCCACACCCCCATAGGCACTAACCCCCTCAGTCTTTAAGGTGAGCAGGGAGATGCTCGGTTAGGAGCTGCTACCCCCAGACCATGGGCCTGGTGTCTGGTCTGTGATAGCCCTGGAAAGGTCAGGTTTCTCCATCAGGTTATCTTAGTTTTCTCTGACTGGGTTATGGAGGTTCCTGCCCTGTCATCACTGTTCCTCTGTGATTCTTTGTGTTCACAGGGATAAGCTTTCAGTCACATAGCCTAATATCTCAGGCAGCTGAATCCTGCTCCTAAGGCTGATCAAGAAAACAACAGTTTCTGGAAAATTGTGCCAGATACTTGGATCATGCATGATAATTTTTATTGACATTATAAACTTGCAGATCTTCTCAAGGCAAGTTGTTGTTTTTGAAGATCTGTGTGGTCTGCCATTTGACTAAAGTTTACTTTCGTGTTTGTAATTTATTTTTATTTCTCTCCATTCTTCCCATTGTAAATAAACCATGAACTTCTGCCAGACAAGCAAGGTGACCAGTGTCATCCAGACTTGCACAATGACATTCCAGAGGCAAACCAGGGCCCTTGGCATCTGTTCTTGTCCCTATCTCCACAGGGCAGGACCTGCCTCTCTGGCCAATCTGGACTGTCCCTGGCAGTTTATAAGCAGTCTTTTCCTTCTCAGACCCACAACATCAACTGGATCAGACACATGCAGAAACACCTCTGGGTCCATCTTTACTAGGGATGAACAAAACCCTCAGGTTTCAAGCTGTTTGATGTCTGAGTCCTAGTTGAAGATTAAATTAAGACTTAAGCCAATGTTTATTCTCTAAAAGCCCGGAGTTTTATGATGTGTTTCCAGGTAGAGTAAACACTAGTGTTAAAATTTGGCCTCCAAACACAGAAGAGGGTTTATTTCTATATATGTAAAAGCTGATCACTTCTATTTCCAAGAGTGCAGTTGACCGTGAGCATGTCAAGAGTCTAATTTAAAGCAACAAACCTCATTCCTGCCCATCTATGTGCTAGAGATTTAAATATTATTTATCTACCTCTGAATTTTGCTATTCCCTGTTGAACAGATAAGTTGGAGCAAAAAAAAAATGGCCAGAGGGACTGCCTGCAAGCTTCAACTTTTTTGTCCTCATTTAAGAGAGGGAAAGCTCCGATGAATTCCTTCAAAGCTCTTGAAAAAACTGGACAAAACTGCCACTCCAGCTATAGCCCACACTTCAAATGGCTGTGATATGGCCTTTTCTGTATGTTACATAGTTCAAGGAGGCAGTGAAGTGCTCAGTGGAAGATTTTGTATGGGAACTTTAACTTCCCATTCCATTTGACTTTTGGTCTTTAAAATACAGGTCAAATCAATGAATTTAATGAAGGCCATGGAACACAAAGGCTTTGCCTTGCATTTTGACCTAGATAAAGGAGAGTCAGTCCAGGTCAAAAGGCTTTAGCAGCACTTTAAGTGGTTAGTACACAAATGTGACAGAGTGTTTAGACTCTCAGAGACTTGCAAGACCCAGTGACAAGCCGTTAAAAGTATTTGAAATAGCTGCTTGAATGAACTTTGATAAGGTACTGCTATTGTCTTCCATTGTCTCTTTCTTTCCATACCAAAACACCCCCAAAAGAACAAGAGTCAATGAATGTATAATGCAGTCCCACTTTTACTGGATTTGGGGTTTCTTTTGGCCCTTTGGACTTTTTTTGTGAACAGTTTATGCCATTTTCATTCATTTCCCCACATTAAGCCTTTCTCAGAAGCTAATGATTAATGTGACTTGTCAGTAAGAGCTTTTAAAGTGCAATAATACTTACAGAAGCTATAACATGTCAATCGAACCTAAGATTAAGAACAAATTAAGAATAAATTTACTCTTACTGAACCGTCTTGAGAGATGGAGCTACCAAACGTGAAGGTGGTGGTGGCACTTTCCAGCTCCTACAGCACAGATCCAGACATCTGAGGCAAAGCTAGCTCAGAGCAGCAGGCCTGTACATTAAATCCTGGATTCATACCTTTCCTCTCACTGGGCTTAAATAGCCTGGTGAGACCATAAGGCATTTAACACACTTCACATACTCTATGCAGGCATCTAAATTAGGTGTTTGAAATCAGCTTGTTGGTAAAGGTAAGTTTCTATTATCAAAAATAAATATATTTTAATGGTGGACAACATACTGTCAGAAAGTGCCAGATATGCCAGAAAGCAAATCTCCATTTAAATACATAATTATTCTTCATTACCAGAAAGCATTTGTTCAAGGAAAACTGGTAAAATGCATAACAGTTCATTATGCAAGACCAAATTTGTTTAGGAAGACCAAAATCCTAGTTAATTTGTGCAAGGCAGAAAGGTTCAGTTTTGTTTTGCTTTTCAATTTTATTGTAAAAAGTCTGCTTCTTGAAAGCTTTCCAGGCCAGAGATCAGGTTCCCCTTTTATAATGGGAGCTATTAATGCCTGAAATGGGCCACTCTAAAGAACCACATGTCTGTTTCACATGGTTTGATAGCTCCAAGATTTTGCTCACTGTGCTTTTGGGACTATTCTCAGTATTCTCTATAGTGAGATTTTTATTGTATTTTACTCTTTTGTCTGGGTTTTGTGTTAGAAATTTTTCCTTTATTCATTGACCAGCAACTTTCTGTCACCCATCTTTGACTTTTCTTCTTACATCTGCATTAAAGCTGTCATTTACTTCTGCTTTTTCCCCTCTCTCCATATTTGACAGCAAAAGCCTTCATCAGCTTTTATCCCTTTTTGTTCACATTATGACATAACCTGCGCAAAGTGGCACAGCTCCCCAATTCTTGTATATAAAATTTGCAACATTTTTTGAGACGGGTCAATGCCCATTTTTGGGATCCTTTTCTTTATCTGAGTACCGTGTTAAAACTTTTTGCAGATGTGAGCTATTCAGGAGCAGCCTGCGGCTGCATGCAGAGATGGGGAAAAGAAGAAAAGGCCTTCCTATTTTGTGATTGCCATAGTAACTCAAACATTGCCAGGGTGTTTGTCGGTTTGGTAGGGCATAGCCAGGGAATTTTATTTCCTGTGCAATCAAGCCCTCTACTGGAGATCATGGCTTGTATGACACAGGGTTACAGAGAGGACAGTGGGCTTGTTAGGCCTGGATTAAGCATTTCACTTTAAAATAATACCCATTTGTATCCATTTTGTTCAACATAACAACAGCTGCTGGCCTTGGGATGACAGGCTTGCCTTTTTAACCAAAGTCTCGTATGACATTTATGAATGAGACAGACTCCATTCATTTTCACTTTGAATTCACACTGGTTATATTTGGTTGTTTGATTCTTTTTTACTTTAAGTTGTTCCTGCACTTATGTTCGTGGTTTATGAGAGGGCAAACTCCAGCTTTATTTGGAGTGTCTGATTGTCACTTTCATTTCAGGGGAAACAGTTTAAAAAAGAAAGGAGAAAGAAGGAAAGAAAGTATTTTATGTCAGTATAGTGGAAGATTTTTATTAAACCAATGGACAGAGATGGAGAAATAAACCTTCAGGCATAGGAGTTTTTCTTCAGACCTATACAGGAGCCGCAGACTTCAGGCAGAGAAGGTTTCTGTCTCTTTTCTGGATCAGCAGAAAGACTTGCTGCTCCAAGAACTTCCCATGTTTCCAGGCTGTGACAGACACAACTACTCCCTGCATACTGTGCTTTGCATGCACCCACCCAGGCCATTCTTTAGCCACAGCTGCTGCTGCTCCAAAGCATCCCAGCTTTCACCTGACCGTGGCTTAACCGAAAGGCTCCACTGAACTCGTCTCCTGACCACCTTCTGCAATGGGTCCTCCAACAGAGGACTGGAGACAGATGCACTGATGCAGACATGGAAAGGAAAATAACAGCTTTTGGGGAGGCTATTTCAATGGATTGATTTCAAAGGGAGTTCAATTTTCTGATATTTTATGGTCATTTTCTGCTAACCTCAGGGCTGTAGGGAAAGGACGGACCCACCCAAGCAATTGCGATGAGGCTGAGAGTCACCTTTCATCCCTCATTCCTTCATCCCCCCAAAAGAGCTTGTTGTATTGGTTTGCATTTGTAACCCGAAGCAAGTAAAAAAGTGAGGACCCCATTGATCCTGGCAGCAAGTTTTCAATGCAGAGAGTGCAGGGGAGCTCTGCAGCTGCAGGTCCCATGGTCTTTGGCCCTGGTGAGCCTTCATGTTGGTGCTGGGTACGTACAGGACATTCGGATTTCAGTCAGGCAGCAATGACATTCCTGCCTGAGGTAATGCAAAGGAGCAAGGCCAGGATGAATCGTGCCTAGAGCTGGCATTTGCTATCATACCTCTGATCAGCCCTCCGTCTCCATCACCATCCTCACATAGCCAGTCCCGAGGTCAGGGCTGCCCTGAAGTCTTCAAGGAACTCAGGACACAGACACAAGTTTCATGTTCCCACCAGCTCCTCTTCTGACTTTCCTGCTCTTCCAGCAGGGCTTTGAGAGACGCACAATATTATCTTGACACATCTCTTCAACTGCATTCACTGAAGAATTCCAGCTCCATTTAAATATCAGCCAAAGTACTTAAAATCTGGCATATTGGGAAAGCTATAAGGGAAGCCTCCCTTCTATAAATCCAGACATGAAATTTGGCTTTTCTTTTCCTTGAAACATATCCTAGAGGAGACAGTCACCCTGATCTTTTTCCTCCACTGAAGCTCTTATTTATGAGCTTCCCTGACCTAGGACAGCAGTTTGGTGCAGGTGACCTTTGGCAGTGCCCTTAGCTGCCTGCAGAAAAAGCAAGATGGGGTGGGAGGAGAGAGAGTGCTCTTGGTGACATCAGCATGGTGAGCTTGGTATCAGATCCTGTCTGAAGGACAGAAGCTGCCTTACACAATACCAGATCATTAAAATGCTTCTTCCCTCCTACCCTTCTTTCCCTCCCTCCACCTTTCTCTCTCTCCCCCTCTCACTCCCTCCCTCACAGTGAGGTCCAAATTTTTCATTCTTGAATCATAAGAGAGGTTCCAAATTAGACAGGACTCGAAAGCTTCCTTCACTGTTGGTGACTGAGGGAACAGAGCAGAATAACTTTGATGACATCAGAAGGGCTACAGTCTGACTTAGACACACAAAGTACTGGGAAACTTTTAATTCATTGTGCACTCCACCATGTGAACCTGACATTTATGTAAACAAGACCTTTCTCAACTCTGTGTCCTAGTATCTTCAGGATCCAAATCCTGGCTTGCTGATGAGATGCAGGAAAAGCTAATGAAGACTGCAGTTATCTTTCTACCTACTTTGGAAATGAAATAAAATCACTTGCTTTCACACAGAGACTGAAGCAATGATATAATATTCAAAAACATCATTAACCAAATGTGGTGGTTCAAAGAGGGATTTTTCCTGCAAGTGGCATGTTGTTAATTGATTTGGAATCTGGTCTGTTTTGCTCTTCCATTCCAGAGTGGATTCACAGCTGTGAGATTGGTGGGCACGTCCCATACTGCCACACGAATTCACTTTAACCAGGCTGGAGTGCAACCAGGACCATGACCGATTTGAGCTGCTTGACCATGGAAATGCCTTCACTGAGCTGGTGTTGCCCACCAGCTGACAGTCTCTGACATTATTCACCCAGCCAAGCCCCAGGGAAGGTAGTACCCTCTGCCATGGGAGCTCTCCAGCTCACCCCATGCCCTTACCTTTTCCTTGCGGGCACTTCGAAGTCACACTATTAAGAACCAGAATGGGGATTAGGATAACTGGCTACTGGGAAAAATCTCTTTGGCCGCATTTATTGCAGGATCTTCTTCCCCCTTTTCAGAAATAAATGAGTTAAGCTGATGTAGAATAAAGAAAAAAGAAAATATTGTACATTAGGATGGTGGAGTGGTTGATCTTAAGCATCTGTTTGCAATGAACTCCCTGCTTTTAGATTGAATAGTTGAGATTAATATTCAGCTATCTCCCTGAAGCAAACAGGATTGTAGCCCATTGCTACTTCTTTAAATATGTTTATGGACCTGGATCCAGATCACTCAGGCCACAATATCTAAGAAGCCTGAACATGCACATGGCTCATTAACCCACGGAAGATCTTCCTCAAGGTCAGCTTTCTTGTGTACTGCCCTTCCTACTTTCTGCACTGAAGTGGAACTTCTGAAGAGGCTGTCCAATATGTGCCCCTCTTCCAATGTGCTACCCCCCTGGTGGGTGGGCTGGACGGGGCTGTAGTCCATGACCTGCCTCCTTAGTGCCCACATCTGCACAAAGCAATACTGTAACCACTTGTAACTAACAACATCACCACAATAAGGCAGGAACATCTGGATATACCACCACTCTGACTGGGAGCAGGGTCTATCTGTCCTAAAAACTCATCGCTGCCCTGAGATAAATCTAGTGATCTCAAAAAGTCTCATGTGCAACCCAGAGGAAGACTTTCTTCATTAAAACAAAGCTGTCTACACTCTGCATTCTTGTGACCTCTCTATTTTGCCAATAAATCAAAATTCCTGTTTCAACTCTCCCTTCCCTTGCCCCAAAGAAACAATCCCATTGGGAAAGCCACCATTAATAAAATAAACCATCATGCTAGCACAGCTGATAATCATAGTATTCTTTAGGTACTTCCCCATTTCCACTACCAGGAATTCTTCCTCTCACATTACAGCAGGTAGAAAATACTATGGAGTTGGCAAGCTTTTATTGTGTCCTTTATCTACGTACAGTGAAATCAGTCCTACTGTTATCAATAGCAGTTGAACCTATAAAAAATCATCACAATATGATGAACTAAGGCTATGATGCTTGGAGATATTCATAACTCCTTGGAGATATTCAGAAGTCTTCTGGAGATGGTCCTGGGCAATGAGCTCTAGGTGGTCCTGCTTGAGCAGGTGGGTTGGACTAGGTGACCTCCAGACGTCAACGTCAACCTCCCTGTGATGCTAAGTTGAGTGCTGGATGTTATAATATATATATCCAGTCCAGGTTCCACAATTCTGAAAAAAGAAGTTGTCTCAAAGGTCAGTCAAACACAGTGATGCATGAAAAACTATTGTTGTAGAAGCCTTCACTTGCAATCCATTTCATACCTTGCTTACTTATTTGCAGAAGAATTTAATTTTTTTTTTCCACATGGCACTTGATTTGTAAGTTTTACAAACCGAAGCAATTCAAAATACTGTATCTGTATTCAGCTGTTTTCATCATGGTCAGACCTATAAACACAGCTCTGGTTTGGTGGGACCGTGGTCTTTCCTGAGAGTGAGTTGTGATTCACTGGGCAGCAACCTTGCCCTTCTTACAGCATAGGAATTAGGATGGTAGGAATACACATTTACCTTTAGGTTAGACATATTAAAATTCAGGGTGTGGTGACCTTTGAAACAGAGAAGTAACATGCCTCTTATATAAATTACCAAATTTACTCTCCCAAATTTACTTATACGAAATATCTACTCAGTTCCAGAACCAAATGATAGGAAAAACTTACTAAAATAATGTGCCACATGATGTAATCCACTTCTAGGAAGAGCACTGATATGTCTCAGAGCTTGTCTTCAAGGTAGGCATGTCTCTTCACTACAGTTGTCACATTAAGGTTATTACGTGATACCTAAAATACATTGCTGAACAGGGAAAATCAGTAGACTGCTACCACTTCTCACAAATTGTGAACAAACAGGGCTTAGAAGCTACTTCCATGATCTTATCCTTTGCAGATAGAAGGTTGCAGTGGACTTAACTAAACTTTAGTTCACTGTGTATTGCCTCACCAGGTACTTTAACATGACATAAGCACAGAAGAAAGGTAAATAAAACCTGCAGCCAACTCCTCCTCCATAAGTTACATAGTGTACAGCTTCGTTGCTGCTGCTGCTGAAGAGAGGTGCTCAGACTAGATGCCTAATGGCATGGGAGAGAGGAAAAGAGCCTGTGCTAGCCATGGCATGGCTGTAGTTGGCTCTGGCCCTGGAAGGGTTAAATGCTTTGTGGTGAGGTGGGACAAACTTCACTTAAACTCAATTCTGTGGCCAGCCTGATTGTTTTGACACCTGCACTACGTGTGGGATGGCCTGGTCTCCTTTGTAGCGCATAATGACACATCTTCATTATTGTTCTAATACTCTGAAAAAAAAAATCCCTAATCTTTCTGTGGTGCCAGTGACTGTAACAATGCCGGGACTTTTATTTTCCTCCTTGCTCTCTTTCCCTTAACCCACTATTGTTGCCATAGCCACGATGGTGCAGTACTGCTGGTTCAGGGAAGTTTCTGTACTGTACCGCCCTGAGCTTATTGTTTAAATCTGTATTATTCAACTGTTCTGAAGATTTACATTTTTAATGGCTCATTTATGTAATCCCATAAATAAAGTAGCAGAAAAGCATCCCACACAAATGAGTGAATTGGGGTTTGAAAAAAGCTGCTGAAGCAGGTCACTCAGGGTCTCAGCTGCGGGGCCTTGATTGGTATCAGCGATATAACCACTGTGGCAATGGACTTAAGACCACCCAGTCAGCCCCAAAATGGTGCATTACCAGGGAATAGTGGAATGGTGCTATAGTTCAATCTCTCCTATTTAACAGGGAGCAGAGTTCTGCTGCAAAAACCATTTCAGCCTCAGACTCATTTACCTTATTGCTTTGACAGCTGCACCTCTCCTGCCATAAAGTTTAGATGATTAGCTTTTCCCTCCTTGCAGCTGATGGTGATAGGTTTTTTTTTCTTAACCAGTATATTCCTGAAGCTGATAAATTCCCTCTGTAGAGGCTGTGAATTCAAGCACCTGCCTGAAGAATTTGTTTTACAAACTGAGCACTGAGATGGAGATATGTTCTAACAATTCTAAGCTTCTCCCCAGTGCTCCCCTTGCTGGCTACCTCCCAACACATAAATCCTTCAAGAACTGTAAATCCCTCTGAGCAGCACAAGTGTATTTGTAGCTGTACTGGTGCTAATGAAAGATGGTAAAGATATTTTGTTTCCAGTCAGTTCTCACCCTTCAAAGTTGATTCTTAGTTGTTAACTCAAAGAACAGCCACACAGCTGCTGTGCATTTGGGGAACTCTTGTGTTGGGTGCACCTCCTGAAGCACCCTGCTCTCCAGGACAGGTACCAGCAGCCAGCTGCATGGCCCACACCTCACACCTTCACACTGCTCCACAGAGTCAGAGGGAGAAACCCACCTAACTCCAGCCTTGTGACCCTGACACAGCTTTGACTCCACCCCAGAGAGTGCCCAGGCTCAGCATGGGTAGTTTGCCTGGGGCTGCCCTGCTTAAAGTACTGCAGCCAGGCAGATGTGAGGCAGAAGCCTCGGGGCTGGAGGACCCCACTGATGTACCTGCAGAGAGCTGGTCCTCAGTACAAGCCCTCATTGCCTGGATAGCCTGGGCTGCATGGGAGCTCAGGTCACAGCAAGGTGGGGGAGCAGGGGCAGAGGGACAAGCTGGTACGGCCCGACAAACAGACACAGGACTGGCCATTTCTCTTCATTCCCAATATTTCTGGGGATCTCAGTTGGTGCAGCACATTTGGAAAACAGTTTGCTCTCCTGTACCCTCCAGTGGACACCCTGCCGCTGCACCAGGGAAGCTCGGCGGTGGCATGAGCTGAGACCCCACCGTGGTGGGCACCTACCATGAGGGCCTGCCATTTCTCACCTCCCAAACTTGACAGGTAACAATGGGCACCATCCTTTCCCTGCCACAGGACAGCCAGGCCAGGTCCTCATAGCACTGCTCCCACATACCTTCCCTCCTCCCAGAAAGCTGTGGGAGTGCACAGCAGTGGAGACAGTCCCATCCATCCTCCCTGACTCTTCCCAAGGCTGTCAGAACAAGCACCAGCCAAGGTACTGGCTGGAGAACAGACAAGGCCCACACAGTCAGGGCCAAAGCAACGTGACCGACGTCCAGCACCCCAACAAGGTCTGCTGTTACTGACACACCAGCGCTGCCCTTCCTATGCACAAACATTCTAGGTGCAAAGGAACAAGGCGTTTCCCCCTAATCCAAAAGCAAAGCAGCTCTTTACAGAGGTACGCTGTGGGAAGCTCTGCTGGCAGATAAACCACAGTGGTCCGCAGGCGAGGGGCAGCCGGACAATAGCCCTTCCTCAGTTTACCTGCTGGATCTCGTTCTGCCCGGCTGCACGGAGCTGAGTCAAAGGAAGCTGCTCCAAGGCAGGGAGCAGGCAGCAAAACAAAGGCAGGGAGAATACCAGCCGGCCCAAAGGAACAGTGGGGAAGCTGGTAATTGGGCCGTGTGTGTTTGGCTTTCGCCAGGCTAGCAGGTTTGTTTTTCTCAGGCTGGAGCCTAGACTGAAAGAGACATGGAGCTATTAAAGAACTCAACCTAGAAAGAAGAAAAAAAAAGAAAAAATGTTGGCAGCGACGGCTGGAGGTGGATCTCAAGTAATGAGAGTGCGGTGGGGGCTCTTTGCTCTTTCCCAAGGGCGGAGATGCCTGGGAAATTATTTTCAACAGGCAAAGAAAAATGAAGTTTAGATGAAATTCATTCCAGTGGACTTTTATTGCTAGTTTAACTCATTTCTCAGACAGCAGAGAGCTTACTGGGCAGGATGCAATGGGTCTTGCTACAGAAAGGTAGAGCTGTGCCTTCCTGGTCCCTTCCTTGCTGCAAGTTTCCTGTAGGGATCCAAGTCTAAATGGGACTGTTGGTGAGGCAGACCTAGAACCACCCTAAGGAAGGGATTCCCCCACAGTGGGGCCGATCCTCAGTCCTTCTGTCGGCAGATGATGCAAGGAACTGCACATCTACCTGCAGGTCTGTAGCACTTCTTGCAGGCAGGATGTGTGCAGGAGCTCAGGGCAGACCAAAAGCCATGTTCATGCAGCACTAGGCCTGGGATGCTTTATCCTGCTCTAACCTAACACCTGGCAAATGTCAGGTGTCAGCATGGAGGACTGTGATTCCTTGTATGTATTTGCAAAGCACATTATAGATATAAAATTTTCAATAAGGTAACCAAACCACCCTATATCCAAGCCTGGTGTTACGGAGGGAAAATATATTTGCAGACCCTTTCCCTTTTAATTCAGGGAGAACCTGCCTTGAGCCCTGCGGTCTTCACCTGCAAGTAAAGGTGATGTGAAATTCTGCTGCTGGACAGGCAGTCTTGAAGGCTGGGGAAAGCAGCACCCAAATTGTGAGTCCCAGGGGGAAAAATGGGACCAGTAGGAGGTGCTGGTGATCCTACACTGTTCTTCTGGCTGCCCTCCCCCTTTAACCTACATGTCAGTGGCCCAATGGAGACAGTGAGGTGTTGAGTGTGTGCCAACCAGTTCAGCTCTGCTGATGGCAGCACAGCTTCAATGATTCACACCAGATGAGGGTTTACCCATTGGCACAGTACCATCTGCTTTTCTAGGAGCCCATGCTTTCTCACAGAGATTCATTCAACCGGAATGGTCTCAGGTATCTGACACGAAGGAGGTCTTCCCAGCAGCCATGCCCCACACAGCATCTTGCGGGAGTCTTCAGGGAGGGACATGGAGGGCCAGACCATGGGAAACTTCACTCGCCTCTCCTTGAGGCATCCCCCAACTTAGTAACTTGAGACCAGGAGAGAAAGAAGGGCATAACACTCGGAGTCAAACTCTTTTCTAGATAAAACACACTCTGTTCTCCAAGGACTTTGCAAATGCCTTTGCTGCATGGAGGAGCATCAGAAACCAGCAATGCCATGAAACCACAGCAACACCACAGCTTTAGCAATGCCATGGATTATGCTGAAAAGTGATATTTTAATTTAGGGATCTGCTGCAGCAGATACGTCAAACTTTAGACATCCAGATTGATGCCAACCATTTTGCTTACCTTCGTTTTGGCTTTTGCTATTACTCTGGTATCTGCTAACGTGGTAGGGAGAGAAAACGGTATTGGAATATAATATACAGAATTAATATGAAGTAATAGCTTGCTTAGAGCCTTGGTTTCCTTCATATGTTATATTTATTTCTTAATATTGTTATTATTGAACTTAACAGCTCATTACAGCAACTGTTGGTCGTTGCTGTTGGATTAGCTGCTTGCTGGCATTTTTCTTTCTCCCTTTCTCATGTTTCCCAAAACCGGACTTCGGTTGCATTTACAAAATTGATATTGAGCTGACTGTAATATCACTGCTGTAGCACTTTCTGCAGGCTTTCACCATTCCATCTGTGTGTCCCAGGAAAGCATGAACAGCCTGGCTGGGCCGTGGGCTTCATGGCGAGTGAAGGACCAGGGACATGCCCGCCTGGAGGCAAATGTGTGTGCTCCTGCTTGGCAGGAGGGAGATCTGAAACCACACTAAGAATACTGCAGCTGCTGATTGTCCAAGTAAACAACAGGTCATGTCCCTGAATTCTCTCTTCATACTACAGTCCTGTGTTCATGCTCCTCTTTCAGATACTCCATGACAAAACTGAACACCTCCAAGCCAGAGCCTTGCAGTGGCCAACTGGATGGAGGCACAAACCAAGGAAGGATCTCCACAAATTGAACTTTACTGAAACTGCTAAACATACAACTTAAAAGGATTAATGATTAAGCAGCTGCATCATGTGGCACTTTTTCAGTATTATTCTAATTATCTTATGTTTGTGACAAGCATCAGAATCAACTCCACCAAGTTTCAGGGCTTGTGCCCTTAGCCTTAACGCTGACAAACAGAATGGATCTTTGCGATCTCAGCACAGACCCAAGATGGGTCAGAACTGATGAGAAAGCAGGAAAGATTCACTGTGCTGTGTTTGCCACCCAAGGGAACAGGAACTGGGTGTGATGGGGTAATCACAGTTCCTCCCACACAAAGGTGCACTGGTGTAGGTGGGAGGGTGGCAGAGAGCAGCAGGATTTCTGTTTTCTCAGCTCTTTGGGGTTGTTGTTTAAAGACTTAGGAGTTCAACTAAATCCCCAGTTATGCTGGTTTTCTACAGTGGTCTAGACAGCCTTTTCTCATTCAAAGATGAATTAAAGACCATTACAATTTTACACCATTAAAGATGCCATTGCCTTCACCTTCTGACAGTTTTGATTTTTGCCTTTGTGATTATAGTGTCATACCCTTGTAAGGCACTCCCCGTGACTGTGTTCCAGCCTGCAATGACACTGAAATGATAGAAAACGAGTCTGTTTGTTACGTGATACTCCAGACTGTAACAGTGCTTCATGGGTATACAGAGAGCCTGAGGTTATCAACATGAGGCTGTGATACGATTTTCTCAAAGCATCCACCTGTATCTATGCTGGGTAACCCTCTATCTCAAATTCCCACTATAAAGATTAAATTAATCCTGCCCTGCTCACTGCCAAAGCCACGCTTAGCCATGGCTTGTCCACAACCACAGCCAAGGCTCACGGCACTGGTTCCTACCAGGTCCGGAGACGACAGGGCTCCACTAGCCTGTGGGACCTTACCAAACATGGCCACATTGGAAAGCTGATGGCCATCTGCAGAGTAGCCCAACAGAATGGAAAATGGGTGAGGAACACAGCCTACAATACTTATGACCATGCAAAACCTATTCTTTATGGTTCAGACATATCCACAGAGAAAACCTAAGAGCCTATAAGGAAGTCATAGATGGGGAACTGAACTCTTCTCCAGAAACCTACAGTAACACTACAGGGGACCAGATCCCCTCCCCAGGGCACCACACCACTTCCCACACAATGTTTGTGCAGCTGACCCTACACAACCACAATATAAAAGATACGGGATGCTCTTGGGAGAGCTATGCAGAACTTGCACCGTTCCTTAGCCAAAACTCTTTGGCTCAACGTTCCAGTTGTAACACAAGGCTCATCATTTTGGGTAGCAGTGAATATTGTATGAACAGCAATTTTGCATAAATATAGCACATTCTTTTTGTTTCCTCTTACAAACAGAAGTATATTTTTTGCTGCAGACAGAGAGTTAATGTTTTGAGATTCAATATGGATTTTGCCTTCTAGAAACATTTTATAAGGTAATGGCCTGAGAATGACAAAACCGCATTTAATAAATTTAGAGTCTAAGCAATACTGAAATGATGTAAAATAAACAAGGAAAATACATCCATAGTCTTCATATGAGACTTTGAGAGGCTGTTAAATATTTGGCATAAAAGTATTTGAGCTTTTTTTGTCTTAAGATTATTGCATCTGAAAATCAGTGTGTGAATACATATTTTTCAGGCTTTCTTTTAATTGGAGCTATGCACTCCTTAACATTTACTCTTGATTATTTCCTATTGACAGTCACTAAAACAAAGAGTGTATATTAATGCAGACAAGAGTTTCATTCATAGATGGTGAGCTACAACAGGATTATTTGCAAGTGCAAAGATCACTCACATGAATAAAGATTTGGTGGATCAGTGACTCCACCGGTAAAATGGATAAAATCCTTCTCCAAACACAGTCCAGATATGTTTTCTTGCTACTTATCCAAGCAAGTCTGCATTTGTGTTGTTCCACTTTAATTAACTGAAAAGACATAATTATTAATGAGAGCTCTGATAGGACAGGAAAGGAAACATGCTTCTTGGTGATCAACTTGCAGCCACAATAACAAAAAAACTCCAGTTCTGTGCAGGAAAAGTAACCCCCTCCTGCTACATTATTCCATTGATCTACAAACATTTACATCTCTTTTGTTAACTAGTTTTCTGTAGAAATTTCATGATCAGTAAAGAATGCTCTTACAAGTGGACCTCAAGAAACTCCTGTTTTAGACTGGTACAGTCTAAAAAAGAGGGTCTGGTTTTGCCTTTAAGTGGTGTTATACATGAAATCTGTTGGGCTTTTCCTGGATGTTCATGATTTTGTGTAAATAATTCAAACTGCATTTACAAAGGAGAAGAGGCTGTACAATAAACATAAGAACTGCATGGTACTTTATCTCTGAAAGTCAAAACTAACGAAAGCATTTCCTAAAGGCTACATAAAATGTTTTTTCCTCCTCCCCTCATACTGTTTTGTGATCTACATTCAGTATCAGGTTGATGAAAATGAACATTTGGAAGATTTCTGTCCAACATAATAATAAAATCTAATAAGCAAGTTGTTCTGGCTGTGGGAAGAGAATAGCTTCATCTGAATAAACTCCGTCATCCACACTGTGCACTGAAACTAAACAGAGACAACATTGGTAGCTCATAGAGAAACAAGAAACACCTGTGAAGTGACACTGCAGGAACACTAAAGGTGCATTCCCCTCCCATGTGAGTAACTAGGCTGCATTGCGCTACTACGGGAAGCCAACACCAAGAGCACGTTATTTATTTACACATTTATACTTAAGGACTAGGCACTTTTACATGTAACAAGAGTGCTGAGTTACAGCAGTTAGTAACACATTTTGAAAAGTCACGTCAAGTTTTAATTTTCAGGGTTAAATACTACATTTAAGGTACCTTATAAACATGATGCTGGTGCTGCACAATATGAGCAACTGCAGACACAATACAAACCTGGCTTTATGCACCCAATTTTCTATTAAAAAATTTATCACTGGATGATCACTGTGATCTCTTCTAAGTTTACCCATTCTGTGGTTCTATGAAGAGTTACCTAAAGAACAGTTAATGAGCAGCACAGGATTTTGTGTTTATTAGGTATGTTTATTAAAGACAGCATTAAAGGATGGAATTAACCAATGCAAGATTAATAATTCATGTATATTCTTTAAATCAGAAAAATGTGGAATTAGATCTGAACCTACCACCATCACCACCAAAACAGGCTTTCTCCAGTTATCTGTGTTGGTCATTTCAGATCCTTTAGTTGAGCATTTCCAGTATGTAAGCATTATCAACAATCCAGACTAATTTTGAAAGCATACTCTAATCAGTTTCCCTACCTGAAAGTCTGGCATAAATTATTTTAGAATCAACAACAGTCCTTATTCTAAAGAGGTGTTTGAAGGTCTGACTGTTGAAAGCTCTCAGGACAGCATATTATCAGCACGAGCCAGACCAGCAAGAATTCACAAAAATTTTTTCTGCGGAAAATCCCCAGTCCAAGTCCTGACCAATGGTGAGAATAATTCTCTGCTGCAGTTACATCCATCCAGCACCGTCAGTGCAGCAGAGTCCAGCTGGTATTATAGCTGCCGTCCTTCCAAAAAGGATTACTAAGAGTTCACAATCAGCTCCCAGCAAAATAAGGACTGCAAACAACTTCAGTTTATTTAAACCAAAGACAGGCCTACATTCTCTAAAGATACTACTCTTTCATTGATCCCACTTGAGTTATTATAAATTTTCTGAAAGGCTGGGACTTCTATTCTAGTGCTATAGTTCCTGCAGGGAGATAGAGGAACTGTCCACAGCTCCTCTGTGGAAATGTACAAGTGTCCCACTTCATTGGGTATGCTGATCCTGGCAGTTGCCGGTGGGCTCAAAGCCAGTTTAACTACCTTCCCATTACTCAGAAGAGTAATTCCCAGCTCATGCACTAAAATTCAGCCACAGCAGATCACCACTTTGGTCTTCCCACCCCCTAGCTAACAGGAGCTTTCCAAGAGACAGGTAAGTGCGGCAAGGCTAGGAGCAGACACGCCTATAGGTGGCACTCTTGCCCTGACTCAACACGGAAGGACCACGAAGCCCCGGTTCCCTTGGAGCAGAGAGTCAAGAAATGCATTAAAGCACTAATTCCACAAGGCACGTGCAACGAACATTTTCGATTTTATTGTCACCACACTTAAAAACATAAACCTGTGTTCAAAACAATTATTTCTGAGAACAGTGAAATACAAAATATTTCACACAGAAGTTTGTTACTGTAACACAAACAGAAGTGAGACATAGAATATGCCAATGTGTATTATTTGTGCTCCCAGTCACAAGTTTAAGAACTGTACCACTACAGAATTGTCACACAGGCTTGGAAAGTGAGCATTTGACTGGTTTTGAGCGTCACCTCTGCATTTCTAGTATTACACATTTACTTGGAAACTTCCTAGCAGTGGACAGAGAATGCGAAAATTTTGTCTTCAGGGTTTGTTTTGAAAGCACCGTGACAACAGACTGTTCAAACTACTTCCTTATAGAGGGAAGTCTAAACAGAGACAATTATTGCAGGTACAGCTTTTTAGGGGTAATGTCTATGGCTATCTATGATAGATTTGTGCATATACAATAACAAGCAAAATTAAAATTTTCCTGGTAGTTCCTCCTGAAAAGCAAAGCTGGTGTTGCCCATCTTAAATTTGTTCTTTTCATACTAAAGAAAGTAATCTCTTATATTCTGTAAAAAATGCATGTGCTTGGTCAGGCACTGACCAGCTTTCCCTGCCTCAAGATTCTGTAAAACTAAACTAACCCAAATAAGCAAAACTTTTTTATTGGTTAGCAGCAAAGAAATTCTGTAAACTTCACGCAATGAATAAATTTCTGCTTAATTTAAATCTATTTCCAAAAGAGTGACATGACTAAATGATTTGTACCAGACAGAGACACACGAATCACACTCCATCACCAAGACCCTAAGCTTAGTCAGAAGGGGACAGAGCAATGGAACAAAGGGAAAGGAATGTCTGCTCTAAAACGACTGAAGGATTTATGCTGCACTTCGCTTTTCTCTTAAAGGTCCCAAAGAAAAGTTTTCTAAAGCTACCTCAAGGTTACTTCTCACACAAGCAACTTGGTTCAAAACTCAGGTTTGAACAGCATCTCTTCCTGAAAAACTGAGACATCCCTGCTGTCCTACACTTCATGACATTCCTGACTTGTAACAGCGTGCATTTGTCACTGTCTTCTTCTCATCGCTTGCTTGATCGCTTTTCATGCTTATCCTTTGTGTGCTGGTTCCTGGTTTGGTGCCTTGGAGGAGAGTAGCTGACTCTCCTTCTGGACTGAAAGCTGGGTGTATATGGGTGAATTCTGCGTTTCTTTGGTTTTTCTTCTTTTCTGCTTTTGTTTGGCTCAGACTCCTTATTGTCTTCCTTTTGCTCACGTTCTTGGTCTTGTTCTTTTTGAGATGGTAATGTGTTTTTGATGGTATTAATAAGAAATCTTTTATTTGTACCAGCAAGAGGACATTTCAACCTGTAAAGACATTTAAAAGTGATCAAAAGACAAGATAAAAACATCCTGAAACAAGTCTAAGATTTAAACTTGTGATTTTTTTAAGATAAGTTTGTGATTTTGGCTTTCCTTGCATGCCACCTAGTGTAAACTCTCAGTACAGTAAAACATGTTCAATGTTATCTCCATTCTCCTTCTGTCTTACTCTTTATGGGAAGAAAATTATTTTACTTCAACATAGTGAAAATCCACACAATTTTCACAAGGTCGTGTGTTCGGGGGAGACAGAGGATGACAATATAATTTAAGGTTGATGGTGCTTAACTTAGCTATTCAGGAATCAAATATTTAGTAACATTTTCTAAGTCGAATCAGAATGGTTTATAAAAATGACCACCTTCTAAAGTCAGCATTATCTACTGGACTCTGATATTCAGGAAGTGAGATACATATGCACGAAGAACCCAAACAGCTGTAGCAATATAACATATACATGAGGTATATCAATTTTAACATATCTGGAAACTACCAAAGTGTACTACTTCTTTTTCTTAAACAGAAAGAATACTTATCCAACTGTTTTCCATTTTTTCTAACTGTCTCCTCTCACAGCTTAACACTTTTGCACGCAATTTATCAGCTTTGTTCAGTAAACAAGTATCGTACATTTCATTTATCTTGTTGGTATCAGCTGTACTCCTGCCCAGTTTATCACCTTTTAAAGAATGGAATGAGAAAAAACAAGTTTGAACATATTCCTACAGAAAGCAGAAATCACTCTGAAGACTTTGTTTATAGTTGGAGACACTGCATTGTTTGTCTTTACAACATTTTTGACAGAGGTTACAGGATTACTGTAAGAAAATCAGAGCTGTTGGAGATCACAGTGCCATTTACTGAATCAACCACACAGGAATCCTAACACCACACCGTTAAGATCATCTATTCTACTTGCATGTTCTGTGTAAGTGTAGAAACCATACCCTATTTAAAAACCTTTGACACCTCTGAACAATTAGAGGTATCAGAACAATAAGCAAATTGCAAAAAAGATCACATCTGATTATTTAGTACACTTCATGACTTAACTGGACACGGCATTTACCATGATGTTTTGCTTCAGGTCTGCCTACTAAGAATTCCTGAAAATTGTTCTTGTCCTAAATCCTCAAAGAACTTAGGAGACTAACTGTACAAGTATATACATTGAACAGCCATGCTGTTTTATTTCCACTAGGTATTTCCTGAGACATTCCTGTAGCATAGCTAGTTTTAAAATTTTCTAAACTTTCTGCATAGAAATCTCCACTGTTTTGCTCAAACCCTGGTTCAAAATAATAATAAAAAGTCTAGATCTCTATCTAGTATAGCTGTTTCATAAATTAGGGAGACAATATTTATCCATTAATTGTATTACTGAGTAAAAACACAAGGCTAATAAATGTCAGTAGAACAGGGTTTCTACTTCAAGCTACATCACCTATGAACATGGTGCTGAACATGCCATGGCACAGGTTACACTGTAGACATAACACAAACCAGCCAACATTTAAGTTCTCCATGTATCTTATGCGAGCATTAAACTGTTGTAACTCAACATTTCCTACTCAGGAATGGAGTTTTCTCTAGGCTGCATTCAGGCAAAAACTATTTCACATTTGTTCTCCTTCCCCTTGCTTTTTCTTAAGAGCTAATGCATTGATTTAAGTGCTAATATATATAGTGCCAGAAGGAGACAATCTGCCCTAAATAAACTCATCTGGCTGAAGTATTTATTTCTTTTTGACACTATGAGTGCTGCCTGAGCTACACTAAGAATGAAAACTGATGAGAAATGCAGGACTTGAGAGTCAGTTAAGAGATGCCATTAGTTCACCATCATACAGTGATAAAAGTGAGCCACCAGGCTTTCACGGAGCAGCAGTAAGTCATGGCACTGAAGAAAAACATTAGCCCTTAGTTTTATTGACCTCAGACTTCAACAAAGCAAATTCTGCCTTCAAGTCTTAAAGGAAATGAGATGTATGGCACATGCTACATTACACACAAGCACATGTTTACATATATCCATGGTATATACAGAACTCTAAAAGTGAACTGTATTAATCCACCAATATCTTTGAGAGCATTTCTAATCATAAGAAAATTGGTACCCCAAAGACAAGCCTTTGGCTCACTGTAGGGTCTGATCCTGCAATGCTCAATTCACTGACAGCTCTGCCCTCAATGTGAGTTCTGAAGGGCTGAGAGGCAAGCTCAGCCTATGCAAGGTGGAATACAATACTGCTGATTAGTAAATAGTGCCACAGAACTGATTTGAGAAGCTTTTCTTTATAACAAATGACAAAAAAACCCCAAGACATGTTAAAGAACATTAAAGTTTGAACCGGAGCGTGCCCCAAGCAGGGCTGCAGGCATGACTGAAGCAAGCACACACCCTGCAATGCTAGAGCAGTCTTGTCTACAAAACAGACTCCAGTTCTGTCGCAGTGTGTTCACTCAGCAATAAGGTTCATTTTTTGCTTTACATGCTCCAATAAGCTAAACCAACCTAGTATTACCAAGAGAATCTTGCCTCCCTCCACAGGTAAGTCTCACACACCCCAAAATCTCTCCACTATGCAAAGACCAAAACAGTTGCAATGTATTGTCAAAATACAATGTTAATGTTAAAATGCAATGGCATTGTATTTTGAGAAAAGAAAAATTAAATCTGTTATTGTGAATGTAGGTCAAATCTTAACTCTACTTTTGACATTTTAAGTCAACTTCTGTGCAATAACACAGAATTTCCAACCAACACCTGCCATCCAGTGAAGCAGTGACATTCAGCACAGAAGTATATATACTATACAAGTTCTTAACAGCAGAAACATGCCAACACTGTTTAAGACACAAGAGTACAGTGCCATGAGCCACAGTCTTTTCTTTGCTGAGTAATCGGACATATCAAACAGGCTTGGCACAGCAAGGCTCATCATATAGAGTAAAAGCATATCTTTCCAGGAAACAAAGTTTATTATGGATGAACTGGCAAGAACATTTCTACCATTTCCAAAATGCCATGGAAAATACCAAACTTAACAGAAGAGCGACTGAAGGCAAAAAAAAAAAAGGCAGCTAGAGGTTGTTTTGCCAAACCAACTAATCTATGCTATTACCCTTTCACAGGGGACCTCACAGAAAAGGATGCCTGGGAGGACACTGCAAGCTTTTAAATATGGCCTTGGCAACTAGGTACAGCTGGCAGGGCTTTGTAGAACCACAGAATGGCCTGGGTTGGCAGGGACCTTAACAATCATCTACTTCCAACCCTGCTGTCATGGGTTCCTTTCACTAGACTAGGCTTCTTAGAGCTCCATTCAGTCTAGCCTTGAACACTTCCAGAGAGGAGACACCCATATCTTCTCTGGGCAACCTGTTTCAGTGACAACTTGACTTGGGATTAGAACATTGCTCTGGTGACAAGATTTTAACATAGTTACTTTGCAGTCTCTAACTGTGCCCTATTTCTCCTCCTCCTTCTCCTCACATTCAAATGAAAGACACAGGGGAATCACACTGCAGTGTTTCTGCACAGTCACACAACACCCATTCAAAGACAAGATGCAATACAGCATTTCACAGTTCCGATGCCCTCATCATCATTTCGTATTTTGCTATACTTCTAAAAGATTTGGTATTGAGCAGAAAGCTATCTATAGGAATGAAAGCAATTTTAGGATTGCTTTACAAGAAATAGAGTTAAAAATAATTTAATGCTTCCAAAATTTATCTTTTTGCAATTTCATCTGCTCTTATAATGCAGAGCTGAACAAACCATCCAAAAATATCCTGTTTTCCATTTCTTATTTTACATAAGCTTCTCAAGTAAGCCAAGAAGGATACATTCAGTTTAGCTACCAGCATCTTTGAGGATCAGACCTACACAACAGAGGAAAAAAAAGCCTCTAGAACTTTTTTCACACAGTAGCTTTTGTTACATTTTAACTGCGTTTCTTAATTAAATGACAACAACTGCTTAAAATGGGACCCAACTACATTGCTATGGAAAAGCTTATGAATTATGTACATAGCGCCAAGAGAAACATTTAAGGAAAGCTGAACTTTTAGCTTTATTTTAATTAGACACACAGTGGAAACCCCCAAATATCCTATACCTTTATTCCATCTATATCCAATAGCTTCTGATGAAACAAGAATAAATTTATCTAACTATTCCAAGTATTCTCACACTGTTTGTTCACAACTTCTCACTCTGGATCCAGCTGGTCCTTCAAATGTTAACTTCCAAACAGCTGCTTGGATATATTTTCTTATCTCAGAAGTTCCAGCATCACAGCATCGTCACTGAGATTCAGCCACAGTTTCTGCTCTCTTCTGCTCAAGATTTCCAGGATTAAGACAGCTTCAGAAGAGGATTCTCCCTTCCCCTTCTCTGAGACATTTCCTTATTTGTGATTAGCTGTACTAATGCTTGAGCCAGATACATCAGCAACAGGATCTACATGTGTTATCATAAGGATGTAGGAGACCCCCCAAAAAGAGTCACCATGGCCATAGAGTACACACAAAAGAAACATTCTGGGAACTAGAAAGACTGCATTGCTGAGTGAAATCTACAAATACAAATATCCAGTATTTCTCAGATTCATTTACCATGGATGTAGATACTACCTATCTGAGCAGTCCTGAGAGTATGGAGACCAGGGAGCTGAGACTCTTAACCAATTAAGAGTTCATGCAGTCCACTGCCAATACTGACAGTTGCTCCATGTCCAGAGAGCCTCTGATGATTTCCCTTCCTGCACAAGTTCTTGCCCAATATCACTGCCAACTTCCCTGTTGGTTGCTTGTTCCAAACAGGGACAAGTTTTTCTTCTACTAGCCTCTAACCTGTACAAATTGCATCTCCTGCCCATGTCATCCACACTAAACTTGTAAGACAATGTAGCAGCAGCAAAAAATTCCCCAACTGGAAAAAATACTTGCAACGCTGTCCCATATTTGAAGGCTGAATCTTTGTATGAAAGACTGAGCTAAAGGTTGACTGCTTTGTACACTTTTAATGTACCTGTCAGCTAAGCCAGCTTGAATGCCTGTAATTTAGGCTTCAGCAGCAGCTGACTATCCATCTCAAATGACAAGATAGCAAGAAGTTAAGCAGGGGTGCTTGGGGAACTTTTTCAAACAGTGCACTTGAGCTATGGAGAATTAATCACTCCAGATGGCAAAAGAGTATCAACTTGAACCTGAAAGTAGTCCCAAAACAGCATTCAGAGGCTTGCTGGCTAAGACTTTGCTGCCACCAACATCCACTAGGAGACATTACTTTGTAATGGTATGCACAACGTAATTCCCTCCCCAGGAACGCCACTTCTCCATACACCTCCCTTGAACCAACTCCTGTCAAATGCCACTGACTCCAGAAATGTATTTCCCAGTATTGAACGGCTGCTGGAGAGCAACATATGCTGGAATCAGTGAAGTATGAGCAGTAGTAGCCTCTGCTTCTCCTTACCCAAAGACAGATGGTAGAACATATCTTTTCTTCACAGTCCGAGTTGCTTCAACTTTCCAGTGCCAATGCAGGACTGATGGCCTTACACTAGATGTCTCCAGGGTTTGTGCATCTCTTCTCCAGGACTCCTCTGACAAAGGGTTGAGGAAATCCCAGAAGTCCTCATGAAACACACCTGTAAGCATTTCGAGTTTGGCAAGGAAGGAAGTTTTTGCATTTCACCTGTTAACGCTGTGCTCTTAGACAAGTTGGTGATGACCTCATCTCTGCTTCTATCAGTTATGCTTTGCAGGATCTGGTCCATTAATACACATTTTCATGAACCAACTTTTCTGCTCATTTCATTTGCTATCCACAAAGCTCTGAGCAGCAGTTACTTTCCTCTCAGTAGTTCACACCCTGGAAGGTTACATATCAGCCCTGGATGTAATCTCTGAAGCCCTTTAGGATTTACTTTGTTCCAGGATCAGTTACACCTGATGGCATTTTGCTGGAGTGTGATACTCAACCTAGCATAGTTAAATTTCCTTCCAATATCTTACTGATTATATAATTTCTGACATCTATATGCAATACCTATTTGTCGGGCCAGTTCAGAAGCACCAGAGCAGCACAACAGGACATGAATAATATTAAAGGGACGAGAGCAGTGGCAGCTTGCAGCTGCTGTTCTGTCCATTGTTCTTGCAGAACTAGACAGCAAAGGCTTAACAGGATTCTGCCTATGGGGGGTTTTATACCTTCCTTACAGCAACACATGCCAGCTGTACAGTACCCTATGCCAAACTCTACAGCAGCAGATTTGTGACAACTGGGATTACTACTAGTCTCTCTAAGGATAAATTCAGAAAGGGGAAAGTCCCCAAAGATGCATTACTTACAAAGAAATCACCTCTGAGAGCATGATATCCTGAGCTGCAGACAGCCTGA
The DNA here is from genome assembly GCF_001715985.3 of Manacus vitellinus. Lineage (NCBI taxonomy): Eukaryota > Metazoa > Chordata > Aves > Passeriformes > Pipridae > Manacus > Manacus vitellinus. Next base: position 16,524,640 of record NW_021940208.1, on the reverse strand, counting down.
AGCTGGGATAGTACCTTGAAGCTACTATAGAGAGTATTCAGAAAGAAAGATATTCAGCAAAGCGCTTCCTAGGCATTGGGTATCAGCCACTGATGGAGACAGGGCACTGCAGAGATGGATCCTTTGTTTGATCCAGTATAGCTATTCTCATGTACCTCTGGAGAGAAAAGGATCCTCACTTAACAGTCTCAGTTTAGGATATCACCACAACAACCCCTATGTCAACAGTCTTCATCTGCCTGAAGCCTTCTCAACAATCCTCTTCACCTTTAACACAATCCTGGCCTAGCCAGACACTACTTTGCTCTAGTGGAATCTGCAGCTGCTCTGAAGAACAGGTCACCCTTGGCTATCCCATCCCCTGGCAGGTCTTGGGATCAGGCTTTAGCAAACTGCCCGGTGCCACGAGCTGATCATCACAGCCAGCTGAACATGTCCACTACTGTTTTACAGACAAGGAATAAGTAGCCAGACCCAGGAGCAGAAGCTCAGGTACACTCCCAGCAGCTATTCCAGGCTGCACAAGTTGCAGCGAAGTTGCACAAGGACAGTTGATTATCTCCCAGCAGAAATCTTTAGTCTCCATGCCTGGAATTAACTTGCAAATTCACAGTAAATGAATGCATATAACACTTCATGGTGCTAATTATCTGCACTCCTTTACCTGGCCATTTTGGCAAGGCTGACAGAGTAAAAGCATGATGGATCAGAATTGTTATAGCCACTCTAGGGGATTCAAACAATTAAGCTATTTTAACATAAACGGTATCAACTGCATTCCTAGAAGAAATACTGAGTAAAACACACAGAAAAACCCAAACCTGCTTAGAAAACATAAAGAAATAATTTTTTTTCAACAAGACACTATTCAGAGCTACTAAAATTAGCCGAGAACTTCATTAACAGTGCAGACTTATCTTTTACTACTTTGGTGGAGGAAGTCAAACCTTATCTACAAATAAGTTTAATGCAGTCAACTGGTGCACTACCTGTGTGAACATCTCTAGATCCAACAGCTTCTTACCAAATAGCTAATCATACACATTATTTTAAGATGAATGACTCTTCTCAGCATGTTATTACTTTTTAAATTACAATTACTTGCATTACATTCCATTATAATCTAGCTGTAAAATCTGGACTACTGCATTGTATTTCACTTAAGTTTTAAATACTGTGATTCTTTTCCCAGTTGCTATAAAGGTTAGCCTAGCCCCTGGGTTTTAGGGTTTTTTTTAGTATTAAAAAATAGCCATCTTCCAAAACTGGGTTATACTTGAGTTCACTGAGTTTGGTTTTGGCTACAATTTACACACAAATTCTCTACTAAAGGATAGTTTATTACTTTCAATATAAGGCTTTAGGTTTCTTTGTTAGGCTATGGATTCTTTTCACTTAAGACAGAATCTAACCCAGTAATATGTGGATAGTATGTAAGCACATGCACACTTCAGATAGCTGACATTTTAAAGATTCACGAGCTTCCAACCCAAGCTTTGCAATTCCATCTATTATAAGGACATATTATTACAAAAGATATTCTCAATTTTCCAACTGCTTTGACTTCAACACATTCAGACAAGCAATTTCATGCAGACAGAACTTACTTGAACTTCTTACCTAGACTCAATTTTTTGCCCAAATTAATATGTGGATGAAGACAAATTATTTAAACACAAAGCACATAAAAAGGTAGAGACTTCTGTCACGCATTAAATACAAAATTTATTTTGGCATCAGCCAAAGCATTCATTTCCTCTTGGCACAACTTACCAACCCATAGCTCCCATTGTTTCAGCCCTGGTTCTCCCACGTTTTGCCTCTTTAAGTAACTCCTCCACAGCCTTCCTAAATATGAGAAAAAGAAACAAGTCACCACTGGCGGAACACAAGAACTTGCCACTTTATGCACATATGTAGGGAAAGTGGATGGCTTCTTCACTGCAGTGAGTTAAGCATTAAAGAAGCTACCAAAATCACCCTGACTTTAAGATAATTTGGATTCCTATGCACCAAGACTGAAAGAAACATTTTGAAATATTAAAAACAATTAAAGTTGTTGCAAATACAACAACAGCCATACTAAATGAAGAACAGAAATAAAGTATGCAAAACTGGTGTATTACGCTGAAATGCACAGTTCCTGTCACTTCACTTTGGGAATGCTCTTCCCTCCTGTCACTTCGCTTAAGTTCTTCCTGAAGTCTTTCAACCACAGCAAACCTATTTTGAGCACAGCTGAACACCACCAGTAAAATAGCAAGCAGTCAGATGACAGTAAAATCACTGCAACTACAAGTTGTCAAACTGTACTAACTTTGTGTAACAGAGGAAGAAGAGAGCTCATCTTTGTGACTGTGATCTAGACATATATGTATGTATGTATATATATATAAAAACGGAGATCTGTAGATCTGTGCCAGGCAGGCTTCAAATATTCACAGGTCATAACTTTTTCCTTAAGAGTTCACATTTGAAGGGCTTTGCAGAGGAAAGTGTCCAAGACTTCCACAGAAACAACAGTACAGAAATGCATCAAAAATTGCAGTATTGCTTCTCTGTGCAGTAGTCTATTAATGGCACATTGGTTTAAAGTTCCTCACAGAAGTCTTTCTTATCTAAGGTTATTAGTATGGTCTCAGTAGCAACTGGGCTTGGGGTACTTCAAATCCTTTGTAAGCAGACATCTGACTGTGAGAACATGTTGCATATCCTGTCATACCACAGGCATTCATGAAAACCAAGTGACTACCCAGGTAAATTACCATCTGTTAGAGCTGCTGCCCCAAGATGCCAAGTACAGTGTCAGCGACCTCACCAGCTACTGATGCCTTCCCAGGTAGTGGAAGTAGTGTGTGTGGGATGGTTACTTGCAAGAACACCAAAAAAAAAGAGTGCAAAATCAGGCTCTACCACTGGAACGTGAGAGATTTTGCATACACAGGTTTTCATGAAACTATAGCAAAATTTGTTTTCTCCCCAGACCCTGAATCTGCTATCTGAGCAGCCTAAGCTAGTTTACAGTGATGGCAGCAAGAACATATGGCATTATAAAAGCTTGCCCTGAGCCTTCAAACAGCAATGTCAGACAAAGGTGAGGAAAGAAGAAAAAAGTGTCTGATTTTACTTAGCAATTACCAAACTTGGTGATTCTGTTTTCAGAAACCTGACTAAGAGGCAGATTAAAAGCCTGTCAAAATCCTACAAAAAGCCTACAAAATCTGTCACAATTCATAACTAAAATAATAGAGATGAGCTACAAAGCACTAATAAAACACATATATTTTAAACAGCTACAATTCAATTTTAGGGAAAACACCACGGTAAATTAATATGGTGACAGCGATTCTATTTACTTAGGTAGGAATTACAGGCCATTAAGTATTTGAGACTTTTTTTTTTTGTTGTATCGAAGATCAGACTGACTTGGCATTCATCTTAGAAGCCTTCTAAGTCCACACCTGCCTTCATTATCAAACACTGTTCCCTAATAATGGTCTTTCAACATCACTCTTATTCACTGCACCTTTACAAAGCCCTTTCAACTTGCACAGGCAAATTAAACACAATGCTCAGATCCTCTTCAAAATAACGTGTTTCCACTCACTGAACTTATATCCTCTACACAAGTAAGCCAAAAGCTACGCAAACAAGATTTTAAAATTTGCTTTTAGAGGCCTCGTGGGACTCCACATTCCTTGCTATCTTCATTTTTACAGCTTGGTTACAATACAGTCCCGTGGCTGCCAGCTTCAATTCAAAGAGCAGCAGCATGAGCAAAGGGAATGCAGCATGCAACTTTCACATGAGAACCACCCGAACACTAGGAGATTGATAGGAGGAAAAATTAGGGACAGGAGCACATTTAAGAAACCTGTCATCATTCTGGCATCTTTTATAGCAAGCACCACTTAGAACTTTCTGTGGCAATTCTTTTTGAGCAATCAAGCTGCAGAATTACAGTAATATGAAGGTACAAGCAGTGATATTTTTATCTTCAAGACTATGGTCCAAGACCTATTTACATTTCTAAGGTATTAGACTTTTTCCTCTCTCTATATTATAAGGTTACAGGCGAAGCTCCCGTTGCATAAATCCTAATAACCTGTATGACAAATGCATGTGCCAAAAGAGTAGGAGAATATTAAAGGCTCCCAAGTCAGGCAAAATGAGAGTTATTTTCTATTCCCCACTCAGGAGAAGAGCTTCATCTTTTTTTCCCAAAAGATCAAATTGATAGACTGAAAAAATGAATAATTGGTAATAGAGGTATGTCTGATACAGTTACAGGCAATGAAAACACCGTGTCATTACAGAGACCACCCAATGTTTGTAATTACAAACGACTGCTAGGAGCAGATGTATCGTGCAGGATCTGACAGCCAAGGGGCCAGGCAGTCACAATTCCATGCCCAGGTTCAACCAGCAGCAAGGCTGAAAATCTACTCCCAGGAGGCAGATGCACACACCATGCACCTACACCGCTGGACACAGCAATCACAGACAGACACACAGAGTACTCACACCAACAGCTTCATCCTGCTCTTGTCTCCAGCCAGGTGTGGGAGCCCCCAAGTCTTCCGCCCAACTCCACTGCTGGTACAGGCCATCCCACAGAGCTGGCTGGGACTCCTTGGTCCCCCAATACCCAATCCAACCCACTGCAGTCTTGCCTGCAGAGACACACAGGCACACATATGTGTCTCCACCTTGACCTTACAGTCAGGTGGTCAGGACTCCCTGGTGCCCCCAACAGCTCCTCCTGTGGTCTTGCTCTTGGAGATACAAGCTCACCCTTCAGCTCCCTCCTTATTCACCCACTCACCAGCTATTCCAGTTTCATCTTCACCAGCAGCCACATGCTCCCTCATACACTCATATTTGCTCCAGTACTGCAACACAAATAAATAGGTCCCCAATCCCATTCCAGTGGCCGACATGTGGATTTGCTCCCTCCATGAAGTGTCCTTGGTAGCTGGCACCCAGTCTTCCAGCCCAGAGTCCCAGCCTAACTGCTGGCATCCAGGCCTTCACTTGTTCCAGTTGCTAGCACCATGAACACAGTTTGACTCCAGTTGCTAGCACTGAGATGTATACCCTCTCCCCTCAGAGTCCCTTACCCAAGAGAGAGTTAGAAAGGAATTTAACAGGAAGACAGGACAGCCTGTGATGATCAGGCACAGGGCACAGCTAGACAAGAGTACCCACCAGCACCCTATTCGCACATGACCAGACTCTTTTACACCCTTATTCCTCTAATTTCCCATTCTTGCTTCTCCCCAAATGACTTGAACTTATCGCTTTCCTTGCCTTTGGTTCCTCCCCTACGCATCCCATAATAAGCCATATGCAATCTCGAAATGTTCTTCTTCTGCATTCCTTAACCCATCGCACAAGCCTACAGAGCAACACCCTTAAGTCCCAAAGATGTTCCAGCACTGACTTGTCTTGATGGGTGCCATCCCTGGAGACCTAGGTTGTCTCCCAGCATCAGCCCCGGGGGGTGGGTCCAAAGATGACAACCATTCCTCTCTGACCTTATGATGGGTTACCACCGGCCACTGTGTCCCCATACTCCTCTGGGCTCATGGTGACAGAGCTCTGATGGACTGGTAACTCCTGGGATGGTCCTGGGAGAGGCCAGGACTGGGTGCTATTTGGTCTCCCCTCATCCGCCATGGTCTCTCTCTTTAGTCCTCTCTGGGCTCTCTGGAAGCTTTCGGCACATACCCTAACAAACTCTGCCGTCTCCGCCCATGCCATCATCTCATTAAAGATCCTGATGAGAACTCTAATGAAAGTATATCTACTGGAATGGCTTCACAGCACACAATCAGCTATGGAAGCACACAGACCAGGAGTAGGAGGGCAGCATTCCTATTCAACACCTCCCACAGTTGGAGAAGGGACATCATCAAACCCATCTTCATTGAAGCATGAATAACTGTTTGCAGTCTATATCCCTACTATCCAAGCTCAAAGGCCAGGCTTCTCAGCTACTGCAATCCACAAAAATCATGCTTAAACCTACTTCCTGAGGCACTCTAGGTCATGACAGCAAGCTGCAAGCCCAGGAAAAAAAAATTATCAATTTTTGAATTCAATTTTCTCCACGGTCTTTTATGCTAACTATACAACTTATTTTTAACTGTGCATGGGACTGCAAATAGAAGTGGATGTTGGTATTCCGATTACATCTGAATAATTAATATCAAGACCTTCAGTCAAGTGAAGGACTGAAGACACTGCCAATGTTATTTATAATTAATTCCTGTGAGCTGGTCTTATCTGCTCGCCCTTATTAAGAAAACTGATGAAAAGCAATGTCAAGAATAAAGCCTAAACCACAACATTAGGAGCAAGAATGAAAAAGGCACAAATATGCCACAAACTTCCTAATGTTTGTTCAAAGGCAAATACATCCTACATTGGGTATGTGAATGCTCTCATTCTTGATCGATCAGGTTTCGTACTTATTTAAATATTCTATTTGTCAGTCCCGTGAGTGCTATTTGCAGTACATTTCTGTGCTGATATTCTCACCAGCTGGAGTAGTACTGAACATAATACTCCACTTCAAACACTGATTTTTAGCTCACAGACCACATTTTTTTTTTACCAGGAATATGGAATACTGAATTCTGACAGTTTGATTTTAACTGTTAAAAACAACAGTAAGAACTATCAGTTTTCTCCAAAACACAAAGATTGCTCTTTAAAAAGTGTAATTGGGATGCCTGTGCAGCAAAAATGTTAGACTATTGATTCTCAACTCAACTACAGGGCTCTTGTTAGAGCCCTTGTGATTCAGAGCAGCATCTCCTTAGGAAACAGTTAATTCCAAGCAAATGATGCTCCAAACAAGCTTGGCAAGCACTTCTAAAGAAGTATGGTATCCAAGGTTGTGAAATATTTATAGCTATTGAAAGAGAGAACAGATTATGGAAGGATTTGGACACATAGTATAACAAAGCCACTTCCTCTGTATTTGCAGAGAAATGACATTTTTACGTGCTTCAAACACACAGAAACACCATGGAAACAATTCTGGAAGGAGAGGATGAAGAAATATTTTTTTTAGATAGGAGTAAATTGGTGACCTCTGTAATACCCCAGTGAATATTTAGTTGAAATAAAGTAAGAAAAGCACTGCTTCCAGAGGAAACAAACTGAACAGCTCCTACTAAGCTGATTTGTAACTTTTTCCATCTTATTCTTGGGTCATAACTTCACAATACCATTAATTATATGTTAACAGAATTCATAATTTTCTTAGAAGAATCATATGGAACCTCAAGACTCTGGGTCTTCACTGATGCGCCAGCAAGTTCACAGGAAAAAAAATCTCAGTTCATACTTCTATCAAAGGTTACTAGGTGAGATGGAGCAGACGACACAATTTTTGCTTACACACCTGTGGTATTTACAGCTTTTAGAGTTTTAAAATACAGAACATGCAACAGCCACACAGTAACTTGCAAGTTAGTATTCAGCTTTCTAGGAAAACATCACATTCGCTTCATATTAAAGTGAGGAAAACATCAAATGCAAGATCAAGAGAGAATCAGACACAGTAAAGCTGAAAAATAATATCAGGAAATGTGGCAATAAGGACGAAATAAAAGAAGGAAGATGAAGAGATCTCTCCTTAGATAATAACAAAAAAATAGGATGACTGACTTAACAGATCACTTTTTGGAATATTGGGACACAAAATTTGCTTCTGACCAGAAAAAACATGCATAAAAATAGTTACACTTCTTTTCTCTCTCATGGTAAATTAAATAAAACCCATATGTACAAAAACATTAAGTTTTTATTTAAGACTTATTCATTGCAAGCAAGCCTGAATTAAGAGACAGAGTACTAAAAATATTCTAGATAAACCCATTTTAAACACTAAAAATCCACCTAAAATAGTTAACACTGTGGCCACAGAACAGAAATGTCATTATTTGTATGCCAAAGTCATATTATAAAAAGCCTAAAAACCTAAAATACCATTGCAGTACTACTCACAGGAGAATACAATCAACAGGTTATTGAATATGAACCTAAGGAATAATGCCTGTAACCCAAAGGATAAAGGTCTGTGTTAGACTAGTAAGGGATTCGTATTGAAGATCATACAGGGAAGTATATTTAGGGCAAGTAATACCCAAGAATGACACCTAAATGCACACAGCACAAACTGAATTTAGGGTGCTACTAGCAAAGTGAGCTGCTACGAAAACTGAGGGTATGAAAAAGTAACTAATGACAGTGGGATCCAGGACAGAAAGTGTTAACCGCCAAGGGCATTATACTGTAGTTATAATGTGTTTGGAGCCAATTAAACACATACAGAGGTGAGCAGCAGCATGGATTGAAGATACCAGACAGCTAAACCCTATCTTGTACCACTCAGTAAGTGACACTGAGCTTCATCCTCATTATCTACCATGCTGCCACAGAAAAGGAATAGCAAATCCCAACTCAGACTGAACCTATAAGGAAGGATAAAATTTCCACTATAGTTCCTGTGAAGGAGAGCACCAGGAGGTGAGCATGGAGCAGTCAGCTATAGCCAGAGAGCAAGCAGCTGTGCCCCAAACTGCCCAGAGGACTCCAAGTCCCCAGCACAGCGATAGCAACCAGGAGACAGCATGGAAGAACAGTGACACAGATTCACCCTGCTATGAATAAAAAAGGTTTAAGTTTAGAACGGCACTAGTAAAAATAACATTCACGTGTACATAGAAAGAAGCTTTAATTATTAAACTGATGATCTGAGAGCAGAAGTAGCTTACCAAGAATTAAAAGCCTCTTAGAAAGCATTATGCTCTCTAGTCTTCCACCGCCCCAGTACTATTGCTTTTGGCCCATGTGAAATACGTGCCAGACATAAGCAGAAAACAGTTATTTTCTGTAAGCACTCAGACATCTCTTTCTTAAAAGATAAGAAAGAGATCCAGGAGGAGAACAGTTCAGAAAGCTTCTGGTCATCACTTAACTGTAACAGTTGATTTAAACAGCCACCACAAAAATGAACAACTCAGAAACAAACTTGCTAAAAAAGTAATGAAACAATTCCAATCACACAAATAGAACTACTTTGACACCAACTAGTGGTATAAACATGTAAAGTGTATTCCTAAGCAAGAGAGGCCTACTTTGAGTATCTAAATATAGAAATCTGTATTTTAATCTTCAATGTTTGCTCGGGAACACTGAAACTCACTATGCGTGGCAAGATGAATCCACTGGTCCCAACGAAACGCAAAGTAGAAAACAATTTTATTTTCTTGACAAAATAACTGCCAAGCTTTTTGTATTATTCTGTACAACAGGGTAATTTTAACAATTCGTCAACTGGCACATCTCCAGGACTGAAAATTGAAATTCGTAATAACACAAGGTGGGGGGTTTTTAATTTATTTTACTAAGTATAACAACTCACCAAATTGTAACTGATGAGGGATGAGCAACCTAAGACTTTCCAATCTTGTTTCTAAGCGGCACCAACACGCAGTACAAGAACAAGCTTGTGGCTTTTTTTGGACTATTTTATTTATTTTTATTTGTCTGTTTGTGAGTTGTTAAGTAATGAATTTTCCTCATTCTGTAGGGAGATTTATTTTCTACTGGAACTCCAAAGTTGTGTCCCGAAGACACCACGGAAGCTGCTCCAGGCCGCGTTCCCTTCGGGGTACCCCCCCCACCACACAGCCGGGGGTTGTCAGGGGAGAGTGGGCA